>NC_064857.1:39261937-39343014 GCF_024139225.1 Suncus etruscus
TAGTAAACAACCCATATCTATAGTGTATATAGCCCTCCCATATACTATCCCCTCATCCCCCTTCAGAAATTCGACTATCTCTTCACCCTCCAATCTCAACCCAATTTCCCACCTTATTAAAACTCTTCACCCTCAGTTCTTAATCTATTAGGCATCAAGACTGACCTCTTACCCCAATGAGCTGGTACCCAGAACCCAAGCGAAGGGACACCCACTCAGACCCACACTGCGTCCCCAGCAAAAAAATACAACCAGCACCACTGTTGACTCATGCTGTGTGGCCCTCCTTATCACCTCTCCCTAACGTGGACTGTTGTTCGTTACTAGACTTAGTTCCCAAAGGATCCCCACTGAAAGTACTCTACCCAAGACCTCTCTGCTGCAAATCTTTTCTCAATCTCAAGAAGGCCAGAGCGTGAAATGAAAATACACCCTGGAGCCCGCACCCCACAAGAAAATCTCAAAAGACAATGGGGAGGGAAAAAAAAGACAATGGGGAAGCCTCTATTTCCTTCATAAGCTTAAGACCTATGCAATACTACCGCTTAATCTGTTTTTCCCCAAATGTAAGGTAGTCTCCTGCATAACTGTGTTCCTTTAATTACTTTTTAAAATTCTTCTTAAAAATTCTTTTTTTCTTTATATATGTGTGAGTATATATATTTTTAATTTTAGTTTAGTTTCTGTTTCCTTCTCTTTCCGCCCCCAAATGCACCAGCAATATAATATAGCACCATCTCTTCCTGAAAAGGCATATTAAATAAAAGGGGGGGAATCTTACATATAAAAACAAGCTCTTATCAACTAAAGATAAGAACTCATACTTTTTTACGATACGGGGGCACCTCCCACCATAAACATATGTCATGTGAACCCAACTTAGACCCCAGGTGATTAGACACTGACTGTCCAGGCTTGAACCATGGATCCCAGACATAAAAATGACACAGTTCTCCACAATAGCTTCAGTAACTTCCCCTCTGGTTCATCCTTAATACTTCTCTGGCACCAAGATGGGCCAGTTCTAATATGATATCCTGACAACGAGGAAATGGCAACAACTTGATCTAAGAACAGGCTGTTCTACCTCACCATCTAACGATAAGACAAAATCAGAAGACTTGTCACCCTTTGATCTGTGCAAAAGCCAAGATCACTATCCACAGATGACTGACTGTGACAACCATGACTGAGCAGAACATATGTTGGGAGCAACAAAAAAGCCCTAGCTTAGGTTTTGGTCTACGATCTATACAACATCCAAGATGTCTAATTCCAAAGGTCTGACTGAGACAATTGCAAGTGAACGGGTCTTCTGGAAAGATAACGAAAGACTATCCCAGGCTCCATACTGGGATCAGTGCAATGACCAAGACCACCAACTAAAGAAGACTGATTAAAACGACAGTGAAGAAACAGAACTTCTAGAACGACAAAGAAAGTCTTCATCATAAGCTCCGTTCCTGGACCCATGCAGAAACCAAGATCTCTAGATATAGAGGTCTAATTTTATCACCCATGACGGAGCTGAAGCCTTTCATACACCTCAAAGGCACCGAGGGGAGAGTAAATGAACATGCAAGGAGTCTATAGTTATTCCCATGACAGTCTATTTCAAAGGAGGAGAAACCCTGTAGCTTTTAGGCCAAGGGAATTCCCTCTCTAATGTCCCCAATATGTACTATGCCTATGCAGGAAAAAAAAACAGCACAAAATAATCTTTTTCATTTATTTATCTATTTATTTATATTTTTGATCTCTTTATTTGGCTTTGGATATTGAAGTTGTTGTCTCCATTTTTTTTTTCTTTTCCCTTTTTTGCGCTCTGTTGTCTTCATTTCAAGACTGTGGTTATTATGTGGTGCTTGTCTTTATTGCTGTAGTGCTCACTGGATTTTTTTGATTTTTTCATGTGAGATCTCCTTTTGTATTATTGTGCTGTTTTACTTCCTTTTTCCCTTTTCACTCTCAAACTGAGATTGAGAGCCTCTAAAAGCACTCCGCCCATTTTCAGCTTATTTGATTTTTACCCCATTTTATTGCTCTTTTTCTTCAAACAAAACCATGTTACTTGAACTATCTAGTACTGCCTCTCAAACAGAAAGGGAAATAGTGGAGGTTATCAAGACCAAACAGTTGTATGATCAGTAAGTAGAAAGCTAGACACAGAGGGGACCACTTATACTAGCAGCCTGGGGGTTGAGGGTGGTGGATATGGGATGCAAGATGGGAACGGGGGTTGAGGGAGGACAACTTTGGTGATGGGAATTTCCCTGAAACATTGTTAATATATACCTAAAATATGACTGTGAAAGATATGTAAGCCACGTTGGTCAAAATAAAAATTATATCAAAAAAAAAAAGAAAAGGAAGAAAGTGAATAGGCCATTCTCAACATCATGTTGACCCCCATCCACTAAAGTTCCCAGCATGCATCCTACACCACCACTCTTAACCCAAGGACCTGCCAGTGTAACAGGCCCAGTTAAAGTTTAGATTGATATAGGTTGAGTCTCTTGATTCTATTGTTGTTGACTTTGGCTTGAGTATTTGGTTCTGTACTTTTTTTTATCTCCACCAAATGTACACACGATCATTGGCCTTTGGCTGTATACATTCTTTTATCTTCTTAATTGTATAGACAAATGAAGAAATATGATGTATCCCAAAATAATTAATGTCTTAACATTCTTTGAAAAAGGCAGGAATGCCTACCTTGTGGACAAAATAAAAAATTTTCTTAAAAAGGGGTTGGCAGATGTTATATATTTTTCTCTTTATTTTGCATAGGCACAGCAAATGTTGTGGGAATTAGAAAAAAAAACTTGGCCTAAAATACAGAATGTCTCTACCCAGAAAGCATCCTGTCATAAGACAGGCTCTGGGCATACTAATTGACTAAACCCAAGGTGTTTCTTCATGGTCTCAGGAAAAGTCCTCCTCAATCACGGTTATCGAAATCACTCTTAAGTAATTAAAAATAGTGGATTTTGTACAGCTCCTATGAAGAAGCAGGAGTAATCCACCTTTTTCTAAATTTTGGGCCACACCCAGCAATGCTTAAGGGATACTCCTGGCTCTGTGGTCAGAAATTGCTCCTGGTAGGCTCGACATATCATATGGGATGCCAGGAATTAAACCCAGGTCTGTCCAGGGTTGACCTCATTTAAGGCAAAAGCCCTACCACTGTGCTATCTCTTTGGCTCAATACCTACCATTTTTTTATTTCTTTTTTGATTGTAATATTTTTTATTTATTTAAAGAAAATGCATCACATACTTGACACAACTGATCATTATACAATTGTTTCAGGGAGACAAAAATCAACATGATAAAAACAAAATAGAAAATCTATAGTGATGGAAGAGAAAGGAAAGATAAAGTTCAGTAGCAAGTATACTTTTAAAAATTATTGAATCACCAACAAACTCATTAAAGCACTAGCAGAAAGTTTAGTAAGCTCTTTTTTTTTTAGAGGATAAGAGTTAAAAAAAAAAAGATATTAAAAATGAAGTGAGAGTGGTAATTCTTGTTGTTTACATAGGCCCAGCAAAATATGGAGAAATGGAAAGGAAAAGTTTTGGCCTAAATACAAGGAGACCTTACCCCTGAAGTTTTCTGCCATAAGACAGATTCTGGGTTCCAGGCATACTAGGTTGTCCAGCGCCTGAGTTGTTCTCTGTGGGCCTGGTAAAGTTTTTTCACACATTCGCTATTGTTGGTGTCAGGTTTCTTTGGTTAAGAATTCTGGTGTCTGTGCATCTCCTTCATCAAAGTCAGGATGATGTTGAGCATCCTCTAATTTCACCTCACCATTAGAGGGCAATGCGGAGAGCCCTGCCCTCCAAGCAGATTATTGCTGTTGCTAAGTCCTCTGGGTGTTAAGAGAACCCTCTTTGGAGTAAGTTGATGCCATGGCAGTGGTAGGGTCTTCCGTGGTAGAAGTTTGCTTCCTGGCGATATTATAGACAATTAATTGTGTTGTTTCTGTAGATGGTATTCATGGTTCAGGGGTCTATGGGCAACGCCTGTTCTTATGAGGCCTGAGCTAAGTCATTATGACCATATTCAGGGTGGAAGGCCCCACTGCATTATAAAATGTGTTCCTATCTCTATTAGATAATATGTAATATTTTCCCTATTTTAATGTGCCTATGCGAAAGGGGGACAATACCACACAGTATTATTGATGCATATGGGGGCCAAGGGAACACTTCCAACAATAACCCATAACTTAATTTTAACATCAACTCTAAACAGAGAGGCTGTTCTAACAGAATTCCCTATGAACATATAGAAAAAAAGACAGTGGACAAAATTGTCACTATATAAAAGGACATTCAATAAGAGTTATAGCTAATAAGGGAATACATCTAAGATAATCAAAGGAAATATACATGTCCTTTTTATGTCTTTAGAAATAGTTGGGGGGGTTGTTAAGTCTGGGACACCACTTTGGTCTGTGATTTGGCCTCCTGGAATCTCCAAAAGCACTCCCAGCAATCCCATATCAGGTAATGTCTTTGAGTGGGGACTTCTCAGAAACCGAGTATGGTAGCAAGCAAGCACATGTACTCAATGAAGGAAGGTGGAGGAAAGGAGGCTGCTGAGGGTAGACCAATAGCAACAGAGTATTGGTTTCTTCTCAGTCCGAGAGTCTATTTTTTCACTTTGGGTGCTGGTTAGCAGCTGACTTGAGTGTAACCCACCATTTTTTATCCAGAGTAATCAATTCCAACTATCATCATGATAGTGGTAGTTGTCCCTTCTCTAACCTAACTGCACTCATCCAATATTTGTGGCAATTATCTACCATGGACTGGTCCTCCTTGTCTTCAATTCTCTTATTATTGAAGTACGATTTTTGTTCTTACATCCCATAAATGAGATAGATTTTCTATGTCTATCCCTCTTCATCTAACTAATTTCACTCAGCATAATAATCTCCATATCCATCCATGGATAAACAACTTGAATGGTATATGTTTTCTTATAAGACTTCTTTATTTTCTCAGATAAAATCAGAAATGTGTATTGATATTGGAACAAATGCAAGGGATAAATATGTCCAATTTATGCCACAACTGTGTTTGCCCTACCTACAAAATTGACACCTAAAATCACACACATGGGGCTGGAGAGATAGCATGGAGGTAAAGCGTTTTCCTTGCTTACAGAAGAATGGTGGTTCTAATCCTGGCATCCCATATGGTCCCCCGAGCCTGGCAGGTTTGATTTCTGAGCATAAAGCCAGGAGTCCTGAGCGCTGCCGGGTGTGATCCCAAAACCAAAAAAAAATTAGAAAAAAATCACACACAGGGCTGAAACATAATATTTCATATTAAAATACTTGCTTTGTATTCAGCTAACCAAAAGGTGATACTTCCAATAATATATGGTCCCCTGAGCCCTTCCAAGAGTGAAAGCTGAGGTTGGAACCAGAATTCAGGCCTGAATGAGGTAAATCGTGCTGCCCCAACTAGGAAACCATTATGCAAATGTCTTCAATAGTAAATGGGCATTGTCCTGTCTAGGAGAGGGGATGGATGTGATGGAAAGCATCCTGTAAGGAGAAAAACTTTCAGTTAGTCTCCAAAGTCAATGCCTCAGTGGCTTTTGGTTGTCGTTGTATCCCTGTTTGTTTGTTTGTTTGTGGCAACATCTGGCAGTATTTACTGTCACATTGTGTCCAGCTCATTGCTCGGGCATGTGGCTGACTGTATTCAGGATCCATGTGGAGCTCAGGACACCAAATCCTGACCACCAGAGATAGCATCTGCTAGGATGCTACTTTTTGAACCCTTCTTGAGAAGTGTGGGGGATAAAGATGGTTACCTGTATCATTATTTTTGATTGAAAATAATGAGTTTTGCTGATATTCATGAGAACAAGTCAGGAAGATGATTTGCCTGCAGGTGGTCCAGATTCAATCCTGGCACTCCATGATGCAGAACAGTCTGACTCTGACCCCAAATCAAAATCAAGAAACTAGTTGTGCCCTGAGGCATTCACAATTCCACTATTACAGAGTGTTTCTCTGGGGCTCTCATTTCAGGGGATAGATATTAAAATCATCAGTAGGACCCTGATCAGGACACATACCCAACATTCTTAATCAAAAGACCAGATGGCATTAGGGAGCTGATAGAGGGCATTAGCATTGCTGCTCTGGGTGTGCCAGTCATAGAACCCAGGGAAAGAGTTGTGGGGGGTCTTTTGCTTTGTTGCAAAAACAAAGGGGGTTGAGCTAAATGAGACAGAAGGAATGGTGTGGCACTCAGGCAGGTCACAGGCTATGATCATTTCCTGCAAAGATGGTAACAGCCTTGACCTTGGAATCTACCAAAATCACAGGCTCCACTAGGCACACCCACTGAATCCAATTCACAATGAATTAGACTCTTGTGTTCGTGTTGCATAGGAATGAGAGGCATTTAAGTATCCCATTTAGGACAATAGTCATTAAAGTAGGTAGTTTTATTAGTTTTATGCTTCTGGTTTGGGAACTGTACTTGGCTCTTCTCAGCAGTTAGTCCTGGTCTTATGCTCAGAGGTCAAATTGGTTATGCCCGAGGGGAAACATGTGAGGAACTGGTATAGACCCAAGGATACTGTGCACAGGCACATATCTAATTGATAGACTATGTGTTGAGCTCCAATGAAATAAGTCTATATAATAAGATATGATAAGTAATAACTCCTTTTTTAAAAGAACTGCTAAATCACAGAATACTGTACTAGAGAACTCATAGTTCTTAAAGTATCTCTCATTATGTCTAAGAAGACAACAAAATACAGAATCAAGATACTATTGGTGTTTTCAGGAAAAGGTTTTTTTCCTTGAGGTTGGAACTCTATCTTCCTGAAAAAATAAATTCCATGTTTTTCCCTTCTGGCACAGAGCTCTGGACAAATATTTCTTCTGATGTTATTATTAAAAGTAATTTATAGATCTTGGGAGTCATAAGGCTCTGATTCATACTAAACTGATACATTGCAAAGAGCAGGCTAGCTCCATCATTGTTACATTTCACTTAGTAGAAAAAAATTAATTAAAATAAAAGTAAAATAAAAATCTTTTACTTAGTAGAAAACAACTTAGAGACAAAAATAGTCTCTCCAGATAAGGTTTCTTTCTGCCAAACTTGAGAAAGATGTGTGTGCATGTATGAGAGGTAGATTAAGAGGGAGAGAGAAAAAACAGCTGTTACAAGGGTCACCTTCTCTCCATACGTGCCCTTGGTTATCAGTACAGACTCCAAAAGGTGAAGGAAGGGCTGAATATGTAGTTAACTACATCCATGAAATGGAGTTGATTACACCCACCTGGACGGTTACTTGTGCTTTGGGAAGCACTATGAGACCTAAACTGCCTCCTATCCTGTGAACACACTGAAAGGAACTGTGGGATCTCTGATGCTGTGCAAATGCCTGAATGGAGAAATGGCTTGAAATCGAGAATTCTGCTATGTTCTCAAACGATTGGAGCTCCCCCTACAGGCTAAGAAGAACTGTAGCCTCGCTGTGATGAAAAAGCAAAGCAGAAATGATCAGGACCATGAAATATATTGAGACTTGCCTTATGTGAGGTACACAGTATGGATTATTCAGGTGCTTTAGAGTAGAGAAAGGCATTGCTGCTGTTAATCAAGCAGAACCTACTGAAGGAGAGTTGGAAGAGAGGAGGATAGTGTTGTGTATGTAAATATTTTAGGGGATTATTATGTTACTGACCCTAACCTGATCGGTGATTGTGCCCTACCCTAGGGTGTGACCTGGCATTCTGCCCCCACCCTAGGGTAGTACCTGATTCTGCTTCCACCATTGGGTGGTACCTGATTCTGGGGATAAAAACAAGGCGAGAGGCTTTTGGCAGGCACTGATGCTGAGGCTTTGGACTTCAGTCTTGTCCACCGAATAAAGCTAATATTTCCACATGCCTGACTGTCTGCGAGCTGTTTACCCACCGTTTCACCTCAGAACCGTCGGCTAGACAGGGTGGCAGACGCGTGCTCTGAGCTGAAGGGGAAAGACCTCATCCTCCATCCCTCCATCAGTCAACCTCTTCAGGGGCTGACTTGCAACAGATAGTTTAGTCCTGTTTGGAATCTAGGCAGAATAAAGAATTTCAGTGGAATCAAATAACACAGATCGGAAAGGATCAGATCTTGGAGGAGCTACAAACTCTAGCTGAGATCCTTCACCTAGGATTCATTCCCTTCTAACTCTCCCCAATGGGGACCCATAACATCCAGACTTGGCAGGTATCTCACCCAAGGTTCAGGCTTAGAGATACTCTGTTCCACGTGTTTTTGGAAATTATGATATTTTTGTCACGTGTGTGCTTTTATCATGTGCGAGGTTGTGTTCAGAGGCACCACTTGTCCCCAGCACCAAAGAGACTAAAATCCTCCACCAATATCCATGTGGCACTTCTAGAAAACTTATTCTCTCCAACCTCTCTTCTACTGATTTGGTATAATCAGTTGTAGAACACAAGCCAAAGGCATGATTCTCTCGATTCCTTCTCTGTAACTCATAGATGAATGAGACCATCTGATATTTGCCCTTTTTATCTAACTGATGTTAATGAACATGTGACCATTCACTGAGTTCCACTTAGATAGAAACAAACTTTATATATCCCCTGTATATGAATAGCACACATTCTTTATTCTTATGACATTACCCCTCTTCTAAAAATACTGATTTTAAAAATACGTGCTTTTTGTACAATAGAAAGATATAGAAACAACCCAAATATCTCCCCTACCTTATTCTCCCACAACTAAGCCTTCTGTTGGCTGATGGCAGAGTGAAGGTTCTCACTTCTTTCAGTAAATCCAGTGATCTTGAAAGTGTGGTTTGTCTTCAAAAAGGTACCGACCCGAAGTGGACTTTTCAGTCTTACAATTACACGTGGGACAGTCATTTGATTTCCTTTTTAATTTTGTCTCTGACCCTCTGGTTATTCAGCAGTGAGTTGCTGAATTGTGAGGTGTTGAGGAGATTTCTAAGTTTCTGTTGGGAAGTCACTTCTATTTTCAGTGTATCCTCATCTGAGAATGTAATTGCAATAATTTCTATCTTCTTGATTTCGTGGAGTTAGTTTTATGGCCCAACATGTGAAAATATTATATGTGATTGGAGAAGATTATGTATCTTGCTTTATGGGGATAGAAAGCTTATCTATGTGTGTAAGCATGGCTTCATATGTGGGTATATAAGTTCTATAGATTGACATATTGCTAGTATAAAGTGATGTGAATTTCAGATCCCGTTGGTTATATTCTCATAAATTGTGGAGAGGATTGCATGCACACTATAAAATTTTTTAAAATTAATTTCTGTTTACATGCGGAAGTACAGATTTCCTGTCAGCTTTGTGGTACCACAGTTCATGTCAGAGCCACGAAATCTTATAACTTTCCCGGCTATCACATTGATGCCCTTTCTTCTTATGATTATAATGTTGATGCTTGTGATAAATTTCATTCTACTCCTCATGAATTTAGAGCATTCTTCGAATTCCTTCGTTCTAGGCCCATGTCGCCACCTGTCCAGCAGCACAACTACAACTCCTGAACGACTCCCCTTTCTGGACCCTTGTGCAATGTGGAGCACAGTCTGCAGTGCTGAGAAAGGGCAATGACTAAAGACCCTCCCTGCACAACAATCAGACCCAGCCCAAAGCTTTCAAAATGTCAGATCTACCTCCTGAACACCAGGGTGCAAGTATGCCCTTCTGCACAATCTTGGGCTGGAGCAGCATCAGCCTTTATGTTCCCCTGAATGACCCAGGCATCATCTAGGAAACACAGCCATGGTCAGTGACAGTACAAGTTCAGTGACTTTGGTTAAGGAAATATAGTGGCTCAAGGGTATCCATAGAGAATTCTGATGTCCCCCACTCTCTGAGCAGCTCTGGGCTATGAGAACACAGACAGAAAGCATGGATAGGGCCTTTGCAGAGACACTTTGCTGGGTAATGGCTTCTTGTTCCAAAACATGCCCGTGGTTTATTGCTCCTTGTTGCAAAATCTGAGTTCAGTGCTTGGAGCAATAGGCACAGCAGGTAGGGTATTTGCCTCACACAAGGCCAACCTGGGTTCGATCCCTGACATCACGTATGGTCCTCTAAGCCTGCCAAGGGTCATTTCTGAGTGCAGTGCCAGGAGGAACCCCTGAACACCTCCGGGTGTGCTCCAGAACAAAAATAAAAGCCCAGCGAAAATCATAGGCTCATCCTGCATCTGCCTTCAGAAATCACTCCTGGCAGGCTCTCAGGACCATGTGGGATGCAGAGGATTGAACCAGGTCAGTCTCCAATTGGCCTGAAGTCAGCCCCAAGTCACCTGTGTGCAAGGAAAAAACACTACTGCTGTGCAAGCACTTTGGCCCCAGTTTTGGAAGAGCATAACAACTCAAGTTTGAGTGAGGAATTCACTTTCAGTAAAAGGAGAGTCAGCCCTAGCTACTCCTTAGGTCTGTCTTCTCAGAGAATAGCATTTTAGAAAAGGGGAGAAGAGTGAAGAAACTCAAGTTTACTTGATTTACACAGCAAGAGAAAGAGAGTTTACTTCCAACAGAGAATGTAGCTTCTCCAGAGTGAGGACACCTAGTCCACATCACATTCCAATTGGATCTATGGATATATCCCCCTAGGAGAAGGTCTGGTTGGAACACATATCAGGCAGGCAACTCCCTCGAATGGGGAAATGTGCATCTTTTTCTGTACCAAGTTAGTTCATACAGGTTTCCCAAACTTCCCCTGTTGTAAGGGCTGTTGCAAGGGCTGCTGACAAAGGAAAAACCTGCAACTGTTTTGAAGTTCTATCACATTCTTACCATGTTGTTTTCTCCCAGACTTTCCCTGGGCCTATGATTCTGCATCTCAAAAGTTTTCCAAGTACATCATAAGATAAATCTTCTGATTCAAAGATTTCTTGGATTTCATAACACTCAAAACAGTATACCACCTGAATCCTAGAGAAAATATTTCTCTCCTCCAACCTCCTCCGGGTTCAGGGAACTCCATGGCTTCACAGATGATCAGTGGCTGCTTAGACAAAGTGCCTTCCCTGCCTTTCTTCCTATGGGAAGACTTGTGAAGAGCTGATGGTTAATCTTTGGGGTGGGGTGGGGCAAATTAATAGCATTTGGAAGTAAGGGATGCTTGTCTTCTTCTGTTTCCCTGTTCTGTTTCCTTGGTTAGAAGATCAGATCAGATATTCCTTCTTTCCCTGTTCCTTCTGTGAGCTAGAGCTCCCTTCTCCAAAATTCTAATCACCCCCATCATATTGATATTGGTCATGGCTTTGACTAACAAAATAAATTCTGTTCATTTATGACTCAACCCATTTTTTGATGGACTTAGTTGTTTTTTTTTTTGTTAATTCCTGTCACTACCTTGTAGTCTTAGTTTTAGGTCCCTTATCTGACAGGTATTGAGTGAATAGTCTCTCCCATTCTGTGGTGGCCTTTGTATTCTAGTCACTGTTTCCTTTGAGGTGCAGGAGGTTCTCAGTTTAATAGAGTCCCATTTGTTTATCCCTGTTTCCACTTGTTTGGACAATGGTGCTGCTCATTGAAGATGCCTTTATTCTTAATGTCACAGTGTGTTTTATCTATAAAATCTTTTATATACCATGTTATTCCAGGTCTGATATCAAGTCTTTAAATTATTCAGATTTGCGATATGCATAGTTTTATTTAAAGATTTATTTATTTTGGTTTTTAGGCAAAACCAGGTGACTCTGAAGGTTTACTCCTAGCTATGTGCACATAAATCACTCCTGTCTCAGGGGACCATACAGAATCCCAGGGATCGAACCCAGGTCTTTCCTGGGAAGCTGCATGCAAGGCAAATGCCCTACCACAGTGCTATTGTTCAGGCCCCATGTGCATGGTTGTCGGTGAAGATGACAGTTGGCTTTTTTGCATGTAGTTGACCAGTTGTCCCAACACCACAACTTAAAGAGGCTTTCCTTGGTCCATTTTGCATTTCTTGCCTCTTTTACCAAAGAACAGTTGATTGTATGTCTCTAAACAGTCATGTCTAATCCATTTATCTGAATGCCTGACATTATTGCACTACCATGCTGTTTTAGTAATTATTGCTTATAATACAATTTAAAGTTGGGGGAAATGATGCCTTCCATCTTCTATATTTTTATGGTTGCTTTAGCTGTTCTTGGGCAATTATTGTTCCAAATGAGTTGCAGGAGTGTTTGATCCATTTCTTCAAGATGTTTTGGGGACTATTGCCATTTTAAGGATGTTAAACCTCCCAATCCATGAACAGGGTATGTGTCTCCATTTCCCTGTGTCTTCTTTTATTTCTTGAAGCAGTGGTTTGTAGTTTTTTTTTTTTTTTGTCATTGCCTCTTTAGTTAAGCTGACTCCAAATTATTTGAGTTTCTGTGGCATGAATATGAACAGGATATTTTTAATGTCCACTTATTCTCTGCCATCATTTGTGTATAAGAAGAAGGTTGATTTTTTGCATGCTAATTCTGTGAACTTCCAAGTTGCTATATGAATCTATTGTTTCTGAAGCTTTTTTGGTAGAATCTTTATCCACCTTAAATTTTGGGAAAAATGGCTTCTTCGCTGAGTCATATTTGACTTCACATTATTGGTGGAAGAAAAAGATGTCATGGATGGGTGATTCAGATGAATTACTCCTACTTTGTGGTACCTTCTGGCTAGCATGGGAAGGCTGCATAGGAAAGCACTTTCACTGAGATAGAAGGGGAGGGCACAGGTGCCTGTAGAGGGGCAGGGGCTCAGGCCCCAGGGGAGACTGCTAGTTGGGGATTTTGCATGTTGCTGCTGTGGATAAGAATTTTTTTGATTGTATGTCTGGGGAGCATTCTCTGAGTACTCAAGTTTATTCCACTGATCTGAGGGTCTGTTTTATTCCAATACCATGCTGTTCTGGTAATTATTGTAATACAGTTTAAAATTGGGGAAAGTAATGCCTCCCATACTCTTTTTCCCAATAACTTCTTTTGCTATTCGAGGGTGTTTATTGTTCCAAATGAATTTCAAAAGTGCCTGATCCACTTCTTTGAAAAATGTCATGGGTATCTTTAGAGGGAATGCATTAAATCTGTACAATGCTTTGGGGAGTATTGCCATTTTAATGATGTTAATCCTGCCAATCCATGAGCAGGGTATGTGTTTCCATTTTCGTGTGTCCTCACTTATTTCTTGGAGCAGAGTTTTATAGTTTTCTGTGTATAGGTCCTTCACATCTTTAGTCAAGTTGACTCCAAGATATTTGAGTTTGTGTGGCACTAATGTGATTGGGGTTGTTTTCTTTTTCTGTTTGTTTGGGGTTTTTTTGGGCCACACCCGTTTGATGCTCAGAGGTTACTCCTGGCTAAGCACTCAGAAATTGCCCCTGGCTTGGGGGGGGCCATATGGGACGCTGGGGGATCAAACCGCAATCGAGGTCCTTCCTTGGCTAGCGCTTGCAAGGCAGACACCTTACCTCTATCACCACCTCACCGGTCCCAGGGATTGTTTTCCTAATGTCCATTTCTTCCCTATTATTATTGGTGTATAGAAAGGCCATTGATTTTTGTGTGTTAATTTTGTAGCCTGCCTCCTTGCTATATGAGTCTAGTGTTTCTAGAAGCTTTTTGGTAGAGTCTTTAGGGTTTTCTAAGTCAAGTATCATGTCATCTGCAAACAGTGAGAGCTTGACTTCTTCCTTTCCTATCTGGATTCCCTTGATATCTTTTTCTTGCCTGAGCGCTATAGGAAGGACTTCCAGTGCTATGTTGAATAGGAATGCTGAGAGAGAACAGCATTGCCTTGTGCCAGAATTAAGAGGGAAGGCTTTTAGTTTTTCTCCAGTGAGGATAATATTTGCCACTGGCTTGTGGTAGATGTCCTTAACTATATTGAGAAAGGTTCCTTTCATTCCCATCTTGCTGAGAGTTTTGATCAAAAATGAGTTTTGGACCTTATCAGATGCTTTCTCTGCTTCTATAGATATGATCATGTGATTTTTCATTTTTCTTGTTGTTGATGTTGTGTATTATGTTGATAGATTTATGGATGTTAAACCATCCTTGCATTCCTGGGATGAAACCTACTTGATCATAATGAATGATCTTCTTGAAGAGGCCTTGAATCCTATTTGCCAGGATTTTGTTGAGGATCTTTGCATCTGTGTTCATCAGGGATATTGGTCTGTAATTTTCTTTTTTTTTTTGGTAGCATCTCTGTCTGGTTTAGGTATCAAGGTGATGTTGGCTTCATAAAAGCTATTTGAAAGTTTTCCCATTTTTTCGATTTCATGAGAGAGTCTTGCCAGGAATGGTAGTAGTTCCTCTTGAAAAGTTTAAAAGAGGGGCCGGGCGGTGGCGCTGGAGGTAAGGTGCCTGCCTTGCCTGCGCTAGCCTAGGACGGACCGCGGTTCGATCCCCCGGCGTCCCATATGGTCCCCCAAGAAGCCAGGAGCAACTTCTGAGCGCATAGCCAGGAGTAACCCCTGAGCGTAACACGGTGTGGCCCAAAAACCAAAAAAAAAAAGAAAAGAAAAGTTTAAAAGAATTCATTAGTGAATCCATCTGGGCCTGGGCTTTAGTTTTTGGGCAGACATCTGATTACCGTTTTAATTTCATCAATACTGATTGGGTTGTGTAGTTATGTTTCATCCTCTTTATTCAACCGTGGGAGGTTATAATCGTCTAATAATTTATCCATTTCTTCCAGGTTCTCCTATTTAGTGGCATAGAGTTTGTCAACATAGTTTCTGATTGCCCTTTGAATCTCTGCAATATCGGTAGTGTGATTTCCTCTTTTTCACTTCTAATACGAGTTATCAAGTTTCTCTCTCTCTCTCTTTCTTTGTTAGTTTTGCTAATGGTCTATCAATCTTGTTTATTTTTTCGAAGAACCAACTTCTGCTTTCGCTGATCTTTCAGATTGTTTTTTGGGTTTCTACTTCGTTGATTTCTGCTCTCAGCTTTGTTATTTCCTTCTGTGTCCCTATTTTTGGGTCCTTTTATTGAGTACTTTCTAATTCTATGAGCTGTGGCATTAAGCTGGTGTGTGCCCAGCATGGAAGAACAACCTGACCAGGGCCATGATGTGCTACTACTACAGAAGCCCAGGTGCTTGGGCTTCCTGGAGGTTTTGTGGAGTGCCATGACCTTATATGCAACCATCTCCAGAAGGGCCAGAAAGAGAGAGAGCCTCTGAGTAGAGAATTAGAATGAGCCCACCCCACCTTGCTCTGCCTTTATGGAGTAGGACCACCTGCTGGGAGGGAGACACACCCCTACCTGGGGCATCCTGTGAAGTCAGAGACACACCTCATCTGAGGCCTACTGTGAGGGAGAGACTGGCCCTCTTCTGGCTCAGCTGAAAGTGAAAAATTGCCTGGAGGTGCTCAGGTGGTAGCAGGCAGGCAAATTTTCTGGAATGTTGCAGGCTGGGTCAGGGGAAGGCAGCAAAGACTGAGCAGGGCAGGATCTGCCCCTTTTCCCTTTCCCTGGGGCCAGCCTTTCACCTGCCCTGAGGCAGAGATAGGCAGTGCAGTGTTTGAGCTTAGTCTTGGAGGGGGCCACTCATGGCCTTTTCCTAGCCTTGGGCTCCCTAAGCCAGCCTAGGATTGCCCATTGGCACAGAGCCAGGTAATTCCTCATGGCCACACATGGCTGAGCTCCAGTGTCAGGCGTGGCATGATAATTGTTAGGTTCAGCATTCTACAAGAAGAACGGAGGATGTGGAAAGGAAGGGAATAAAATTCACATTGTGAAGGCATCAGTACAGTTGATAATGGTGAGTCCTTGTTCCTTCACCTTTTGCATCTTGCCCACCTTGTATGGTTTGGGCTTTTTGGCTATTTCAAAAATATCCAAACCTGGGTGGTGTTGGTGGGTGTTGAGCCCTATCCAGCCTTGGTCACGGTGCTCTCTCACTCAGGGCTTGGGCACCCTAGTGGAGTCAGGGTCAAACCTAGGTCAGCTACCTGAAGCAAGGGCTTTAACCCCTGTTGAAGCACTACATCTCACCAAGAGGTGTTTCTTATTTTTGAGAGAGATCATTAAAGAATTTTGTAAGGCTGTTGTAGAGATGTAGAATCCATTTAACTGTTGTTTGTAATTCTTTCATATTTCTGCTCCTGTCTCACTGTCACTCAGTACTTACTGCACTTGTCTCCTCCAGATAGCTGGTTTCCATCACACTCATCACTCTTCTGCGCATGTCTCCATCTAGATCCATCAGTCAGCGCTCCTCTGCTCATGTCTCCTCCAGATCCATCACAGAACTCTCTACTGTGCTGCATCCTCAATAATCCTTCAGCGTCCATATCCGTCAGTGCTGTTCTGCTCATTGGCAATCTACTGTGATGTCTCCTCCTGTCAGTGTAATAGTGACACTGGAGCCATTAATAGTGCATAACATACGGCTTTGGCTCACAAAGTAGACCAATCATTAGAATTTGTGATCCGAAGCCCAATGTTATGGATGAAATCGGAATTTTTCCTACAGCACACCAGACATGACACAGCTCATGACACTCTAGTGTGTTGCAGCACAGTGCTTAAAAAATGTGCTCTAAAGGACCTTCTGGCCCCTTGGCTCCTTCCTCTACTCCAGGAGGCAATAAGTGCAGGAAGGGAGCCTGATCCTCCATGCTGAGAAAGAAGAGCAATTTTCTCTGAGCTAAGGTCTTCAGGCCCCTCAGTGACTTGCTCACTGGACCCTCACGACAAGTTTCTACTCACCAAACAACCATAAAGTTCTCAAGGCATAAAATGCTAAACATGGCTCAAAAATGTCAAAGCCCAGAGAGAGGAGAGTCCACAGGTGCTTTTGTACCCTTCTCTTCTGCACCCATGATGCCTGTCTGTCCTTGACCTCTCACTGGCTGGAACTGTGTTGGAAGAGGCCAGGTCAGGCCCTGAGGTGTGCTCCTGCACATCTCCTCAGAGGGCAGTGTGAGTGGAAACTTTTGTGAGTCCTGCATGACATTCTTCCTAGTTCTTGGTGGATTTTGATAACAGGGAAGAAGCACTAATAACTTTTCCTTCAGAGACTGAGGACCATATTTTTTTTTTTTTTTTTTTTTGGTTTTTGGGCCACACCCGGTGACGCTCAGGGGTTACTCCTGGCTATGCGCTCAGAAGTCGCTCCTGGCTTGGGGGACCATATGGGACGCCGGGGGATCGAACCGCGGTCCGTCCGAGGCTAGCGCAGGCAAGGCAGGCACCTTACCTTTAGCGCCACCGCCCGGCCCCTGAGGACCATATTTTATCCCAAAATGCATCTCTCATGAAATTGCTGGCTAATAACCAGTTGCTGCCTCCCCATGATCAATGGGTAAGACCCAAAAAGTGCCTCAAATTATAATTTTCTGTGCCCAACAATTGATTGTGTTCTGTGTCTGGGGAAGATAAAATGAAAATTTTTCCTGATTTTCCTTCCAATGCTATCACTTGGTCATTTTTGGTCCACCAGTGTCAAGTGAACAGAAGAGCTGCTAGGAAACACACAAAGACTGGTGCCTGCAAAGCTAGTGTCCATGCTGCAGAATGTTGCATGAACTGAAACAGTGTTTATTTCTCATTTGCTAATCGTTGTACAGACTACAGCATAGAAGTGTAAATCTTAAATCACTTGGGAAGGAGAGTGTTGAGAGAATTATGTCCTTAGGAAATTAGACTTTTAGAAAATCCTTCCTACACAGAGTACAAAAACTATAGAGAAAATATGGATCAATGTTCTCCAACTACAGCTAAACTCTACTGGAGGCTATTTGGTTACTGATTTAAGTTTTGAAATCAGTTGTAAATCTACTGTTTTCACATACTATGTCAGGTCTCCCTCTACCATTGTCATGTATGTATGAATATAGTCAGGGAGTGAGGGATTTTATGCAGTCAGGATCTACCTTCCAAATAAGAGAGAAGCCAGATTAACGCTATACACAAATCATAGCAGAACACAGCAAGCATAGTAGCACATACATAAATTTTCATTGGATGGAAAATGAACTATTATTAAATAAAATATAAATCTCTCAAATTCAGGACAAAATATATGTCTGGGAATATGGTAAGAAAAGATAATGGTGGGGTTTGTTTTTGGTGCCAGAGAGCAGTGCACTGGCCAGAGAATATTGAAAGGAAGATTGACCACTGCATTTGGTTCTTGGGAAAGTTACTCTTTAAACCATGTGTTGCTATTTCTCCACTGACAATCACATTGAAAGGCATTAAAGGATCTATAACATCTAGAGAGAATGGAAAGAAGTAATTTTGAACCTTGCACCAGTCTAACCCTTGAAACTGTATGGCCATATTTGGAAGGACAGGACATTTCCAACAAAGGAAAGTTGGGTAAAGCAAGACCACCCCAAATCTTAAGGAACTATCAATCCTAGGAAATGCAGGAGACACAGGACTGAATTTGAATGAATAGTTTGGACACTTTGACCAACACCAAAATATACCGGTGCCACTGTCTTTCAAACTCAGATGGAACTGGTTGATGAGTCACGCGGTGTGAATTTTATTAAAATGAGTAGTCTCTGGTGAAGTAGGTCAGCAAGAGAGTGGAAGTACATTGGTTTGTGGGACACAAATTTAGACTGATGAAGAAGCACTTAAGTGAAGAGAATATCCAACCTGTATGCTATGGATGATGGGGCTACATAAAGCTATGTCACCTGGCTGCCACTGAAAAGATTGAAGCCAAGTTGTGGCTCTGACCTTCAAGCCAGGCACCCCTCCTCAACCAAGCCCCATGGAATGGCCCCCCATTCAGGCCCAACTGCCCCTCCCCTCCCCCACTGCAGTGTCTTGAGCCCAACATTCTGAGATTTAAATTCAAACTCTCCCTCCTCCATTTTGATCCTGAGAATCTGTGTGAACAGTCCACTCTCTGGATCCTGCTCCTGAAGTTTTCTGTGGTTTCACTTATTGGCAGCAGTGGCCTTCAGTCCAGGGAACAAGGATGACTTCAGAAGGAGGTAAGCCTGTGAATATGGTATAGGAGAGAGAGTGAGAAACAGAGAGAGTGTATCTACAACCACACATACACAGGATTCAAGGGGGACACACTCACTGGAAGCACCATGTTTGGGAGTAAGTAAGGAGAGCTTTGGGCTCCCTGGACATACATATGAATAGTAAGGGAAGCCCAAATGATGCTGAGAGTCTCTGGGAGGGTGTCTCTGCAGGTGGTTCAAGATGACTCAAGTGACCATTTTATGTACGGACAGGGGAAGACTGCAGGCACACTGACTTTGTATCTGTGTGTGAGTGAGGGAAACAGAGAAATTTCTCTTCTGATTATAGGGAACCTTGGGGCTGAGGGGAGATTTTGGTGGTTGAATAGGAAGGACCCAGAAATGCTTAGCCCTCTTCCATTTCCTCTCTTCCATGATGACTTTCTAAGGATTTTGTTGGGAGTGGTGGAACTCACATGCACATCTCAAGACAAATGGTCTGACCCAGAAACATTTTCAGAGAATTTTTATGCCCACTTCTGCCAAGAAATGCCTGGTCCAGTGCGGAATCTGAAATCACTAACTGCCACAGTTAGAGGTTCTCTGTCCCTGAAGCCTAGGTGCTCTCTTCAGGGATCCTCAGAGCAGGAAAAAAACCTGGATTTCAGCCTAGTCATGATTTGAGTTGATTTGGACATTCTCTCATGGGGAGTTCATTCTAACTCTGGACAGAATCTCTTGGTGCAGCCCCTGTCAGATTTTTACTGTGAAGTGGAGTTTTGTTGAAGTTTGAATTTCAAATCCTTCCTTCATAGATGAGGAATATAAGTGTATGTGTGTGGTGTGTGTGTGTTTGTGCGTATTCAAGTGCACTGGTGTGCACTTTATTGTGAAAGGTCTATGAGAGATGTTTTCTCAGAAAGCAGACCAAGGGTACTAGAAATAAAGCCACTTTCTGTAGAAGAAGGAACCACGGGGATAGTTGTGTTGACCATGATATGCACACGCTGATAGACCTCTTCGAGGAAAGGCTCTACCTGAGTTCCTTTGTGAGCTTGGATGCTTGCAAACAATATTGTCTCTCTTGGCATCAGCCTGATGCCTGAAGTTTAGTGTGTCCTTAGCATCATCCCCAAGTTCAAGTGAACATAAACTGCAGCTCCAGAAATGTTGGAAAACTTCTGAGGAATCAGAGCAGTACACTCTCTGAATTACATACTACTAATATTCTTGTAACTTATAGATTTGCAGGACACTCTCAGCATTTGACAGTCCCCTGTTCTTGGAAGGGAACTTCTGAGGTGGCAGCATGTCTGAATTCACAGTGCTGAGAGCAATGAGTCATGGGAGTCTTGGGTACTTCTTGAAGAAAATTACCCAAGAGTGTCTTTCCATGTCTGTCAGGGAGTCCAGAGGTTCTGCATTAAAACCCAAAGTGAGATTGAAGAGGAAATATGCAAGTAGTTAAATGAAAGTGGCACAAAACCTTTGGAAGCCACTCACAAATGCCAAGTCCTTGGGTCCAAGGCCAGTCACTGTTAGTAAGATGGTGGAGGTCTTTTTTCCACACAGGCATATGTGCATGGGGAAAATGTCTGATGGGTGTGTAGGACACAGGACAGAGGTATCCAGGCTCTCAGTGCAGCCACCATAGATCCCTCTCCAAGTATACTTGTGTCCTAGGCCCTGATGAACACCTGAGCTTAGGTGAAGGATCCCACTGAGTCAGAGGCTCAGTGCTGAGACAGTGGCCAGTGCCCTGTTTGAAGGCATAGAGCCTTCAGTTGTGAGAGATGAGACTAAGGGACATCACAGCGAGTAGAGAGGAACATGAGCCCCTTCCCCCTGCACATTCCTCACTCTCATCCTTCTTTTCCTCTGTCTCCACAGCCTCTCCTTCGCTGCTCCCAGATAGAATCCTGAACATGGGTGTGCCTGACTCACCTTTCAGGTTTATGCCCCTCCTCATTCCCCAGCCTGGCCAGCAGCCACCCTGGAAAATGATGCAGTTGACCCCACTGGAGACCTCAGTCCCTCATCAGGGCAGCCCTCTGGTGTTGTCACCTTTGCCCACGAGGCCCCTAGTGACAGGAGCTGCAAGCCATGGCCCCAGAAACCCTGAGCCTGGCAAGGAGGTCATCATACAGACTATACCTGAATTGAAGCTTATGTCATCAGCCCAGAAACAACGTGTAATTCCAACAAAGGCTACACAAAACTGGGGTGCTACAGAGCCTCTACCAGGCGCTGCTTGTTATCCTGCATCCCTGGTCTTAACATCCACTTTGAAGAAGACCTCGATGCCCACCACAGCCTCTAGTGCCACCCAGGCTGCCCAAGGGGGTTGGGGGTCCTCAAGCTGCACCTCCAGTGCTTCAGGTGGGCCACATTGTCCTCCCATCCAACGGTGGGCCCCAGAATCCGTGGATACCGGGGAACATTGGAATGGCCCCTGCCCAGAACAAAGGCCCCCTTGAGGAACCCTGCAGCCCTCCGAGTGTATACCAGAACTTCAGGCGCTGGCAGTGCTACAAGCCCCTGGCCCAACCCTACATACTTCAGACGCCAGACATGGAAGCCGTGGCCTGCTTTCTCATGTGAGTTCTTTGGAGCCTTGTGCTCTTGGGGGCTTCTCTGGAGGGGCCAGAGAGGAATCCCCGGGGAAGGTCACTGGGACAGCTGGAGGAAGGACCAAAAACCAGTCCACAGAAACCAGAAACCAGTCCACAGAGACTGCACTCACAGGAGTCACCTCTAGTTTATCAGTGCCTTAGGAGCTGTGTCCACTCAGGCCAGTATGCAGAGACCAGCCTCACTATCCACATATCCTGAGAAATGCCATCAGAATGGTTCTAGGCATAGTATCCTTATTGATCAAGTCATGTCCTAAATGTCTAACTGGGGTCTAGGCCCATCCTGTGGGATTGAGGAAACGTTCTCTATTCTTATGGCAACATCATAACACAGAGGTGTAATGATCAGAGAGGCCTACCTGTGCCTTGAGCTGGTGGTGGCGGTGGGGTCTCTCAAAGCACCTTTCCCAGGTGAGGAAAGACAGAAGCAGGACAAGTAATGCGAAATGTGGAAGAATGAGTCCAATGTGGAGGGAGGAACGGACTGTCAGAGGCTCATTGCACAGGAGAGGAGGTAGATATGGCTTGGGTCTGACACTGACCTGAATGTGATATTCCAGCCCAGTCCTGCGCTCGCTGGCCCGATTGAGGCCCAACATGACCCTAGAGGAAGGCATAGGAAGGGCCATGTGGGAGTGGCAGCAAACCAACAACTATGAGCGCATGGTTTTCTACGACATGGCTGCAAAGTAAGTCTGGCCTTGGGCTCCAGTTGGGGTGGTGCAGGTCTGGGACAAGTGGGCCACTACCCAGGAATCTCTGTGGCGGTCTGAGCACAGGGGTTCTAAAGCCCCAGGAGGCCCTTCCATTCCGAAGCTTTTTCCTCCCTGTAGACAGGGCTTTCTCTGTCCCAACCATGGAAGCTGAACATGGCAGCTCCTGGTCTGGCCTTGAACCTTCCAAGGAAGATAGATTCATTGACTCAGAGAGAATGGGGCCCGAATCATCCCAATTCCTCACTTCTGTATTTGGGTTGTGAGCACCCTGATCCCTTGAACTCTGTCTGCATGTGGAGTGCACTCGAGCCAGTTGGACCTGTCTCAGAGAGACCTGTATTCCCCCACGCCAGGTTCATGGAGTTTGAGGAAGAGGAAGAGATGCAGGCGCTCAAGCTGCAGTGTAAGAATGGGGCCCAGAGCCTGCCGGCCCCCACCAACACAAAGCCTGAGTCTCAGGAGGCTCTGGCCCCAGCTGTGGGCCAGCAACCAGGTAGGACCTTGACCCAAAGGGAAAGGCCCTAGGGCATGACAAGGCCTCTGTGAGACTGTCCTTTCATAGAAGCCTTTGGTCTTCAGACCCTCCACAAACTGGTTCCTCTTGTCTCCCACCCTGTCAGTCCCTCACACAGTCCCCTGAGAAGATGGTAGAAGCCCTGCAGACTCTCTGTCCCATCCAAACACTGAGGGTTTCCTCACTGCTCCTCTTGGCATTGTGGTCAGGGGTTTTGAAAGCCCTCAGGGGCCATGTTCCCAACACTATCATCAGTGCTATGCTGTTCTTTTGTGAAGGAAACAGGGTCTCTCACCCTGCTTCCTTCCTTCTCCTCAGCCTGTGTCCGCAGGAATGCTGGTCTCCAGGCCCTGGACGCTTACTCCAAAACAAAGAAAGTTCGCCGGCTCCCCAGGACCCAGGACCCTTTTGAGGACCCCCCTGATCCTGTGCAGGGCTACCTGGATATGATGGACGAGCTCCTGAAGGCCCCAACACAGGAGGTGGCAGGGAAGGAGAAGGAGCAGGACCAGGAGGATGAGCCCTGGTCTGATCCGGATTTGCTGAGCTACCTGGACGAACTGTGCTCCAAGGAGGATTTTGTCACCAAGGTGGCTATTAGGGTCATGGAAGCGTTAAGATGGTCCAGGCATATGGAATTACCCTGTGTTCTCTGTGTTTTAGCTGATTGTACATGCCGTGTGTTTGTGTGTGTGTGTGTGTGTGTGAGAGAGAGAGAGAGAGAGAGAGAGAGAGAGAGAGAGAGAGAGAGAGAGTTAGAGAGAAAGACTAATCATACACATGGATGTGCATACTTGGGATGAATTTTCTGCTCCTTTAGTGATCCTCAACCCACTCCCTTTTACTCAGGTGGAGGCAGTCATTCACCCCCAGTTCCTGGCATATCTGCTCTCCCAAGATCCCCAGTTAGATTTCTCAGCCCTAGAAGAGAAGCTGGAAGAGGAGGCAGGACTGACGCCCTCACAGGTGAGGGCCAAAGGGCCTTGATGATGACACAGGGAGGGACACCCCTAAGCCTAATAGGGAAACCAACAGGGGTTCAGGAAAAGTGCAGACAAAGGAATAAGTGTTAGTGAGGTTGCCTAGATGCAGAAATTGGATGATCAGTGGTGAGAAGGTGAATGTGGTATGAGATAAGCAGAAGGGAGGAGAGCTTAGAGCTGAGACAAAAGCGGAGCCCTAGCAGGAAGAAAAGAGCACTCAGAGAGGAACGCAAGTTAATGCTGTGCTCCCGCCTAAGTCCAGGCGAGGGGTATCACGTTGAGATTTCAGGGAGAGGAGCATGTGGACATGGGAGTGAAGGGCCTTAAGGGCATCAGACCAAGGGTGTGGTCTGGCCTCAAAGCTTCAGGGTCACTCCATTTCTCCTCCACATGCCCTGCACCCCAATCTCTCTTCTTCCTTTCCCCCAGCTGGTGGAAAAACGGCTGCTGGGCCCCAAGGACAATGGGGCCAAGAAAACTGGTCCCCCACACCATGTGACCTTCAAGAAAACGAGGCTTCCTGAGAGTGTAGCTGGCTCCGGCACCCCAACACCCACTCAGGGCCACAGGCCTGGCTCCAGCACTGCAGCCTGCACCTCCAAGACTGACTGTGGATGCGCATCAAGACCTGGACTAGCAGAGACCCCTGTGCTGGGACCTGAAGCCTCTGCGCTCGACCAAAGCACCTGTCCAAACCTTTTTCTCCCTACTGTGGACAACAACGCCACTTTCATTCTGGGACAGGCCCCCCCTAGTGGGGAGATGCCTGGGCCAACAGAGCAATCCAATGAGGAGGAGGAGCTGTCCAGCCTGGCCTTCCTCCAGACATCTCAGCCCAGCCTGCTGCCCTGGGGTTTGCCTTTGAGTCCAGCCCCTGCCTCTGGGCCACACAGCCCTAGGGGTCGGGAGGGTCTTAGTCTTTGCTCTCCTAAGAGAAGGGGTCGGGAGGGGCTCCGTCCTCGAGCTCCTAAGAGAAAAGCCTTTCAGCTCCCTGGCCCTGCTGCTGTCCCAGTGAAAAAGCATCGAGTTTGTGTGGGCCCAGGGTCTTGCCCTGCTAAGACCCCTAGTTTGGATGAGAACCCCAGAAAGTCTGGGTCTGTGAGTGTTTTGCTGGATGGCCCCATCAACCCTGCAGAAAGATGGTTGCAGCCTGTGGTGGTGCTGAGAAGGATGAAAATTCCTGGCATCCCCTAGGATAGGTGTGAGCAACTCCCTTCTGAGCCTCCCCTGGGGTCTGGCTGCCCCAAGAATCTTGGGCTGCTCCTCCAGGCCCTCCTGACCTGTCATGGGGCGAAGGCAGCATTGGGATTGGGCTTAAAAAGTCAATAAAATTCTGTTCATTGGAAACACACTCGGGTTCTGTCTGCTCATTGTTCTCCGGGAAGGTCTGAGAGGAGAAGAGGTGAGAGGTTTCAGGGGACCCCTCAAAGGATTATGCACCCAAGGGTTGGGAACTTTCCTCTTCACCTGAGGAGATATGCTTGTTCTGTGTTCTCACTTGCCCGTGAACATAGACAAGGGTCCCTTCTTGATGTCTTGTTGGAATGAACTGAAGATGGAATATAATAGAGGACAATATGCTGAGAGATGGCACCAGCACTGAGGGACGGAGACAGGTGATCTCTCTCCTAGGCGGGTTATAAAGGAACAGTGTGAGGAAAACAAATGCCAAAGACTATAGCATCTGAGAACTAGTTGAGATCTGGACACTCCAAGGAGGGGGGGGGCGTTGTCCATGGGGAAGTGCGGTGTCCTGAAGCCCCCCAGGGGGGCCCGGCCAGCAGGAATTAGCTGGGAAGGCTTCTCAGACAACCGCACTCCTATTTTGCTGAGTAGAAGAGCAACCACACCTGTAAAAAATCTGAGAGAGGTTAATAATAAAGACCCAAGGCAGCGTCTCACTGTTCAAGGGTACCTTTATTGGCTACAGTTCCTTCTTATATAGTGAAGGAGAAGGGGGCAGTACAAAGGTGATGTCAGTCATACTTTTGGCGCGAAGGCCCATACAAGGCAAGAATATATTTCAGGTTTCAAGGAACAAAGAAAGTTAGGCATTCTCTAAATAAGGAAGTGGGCAGTGGGCTAGGGGGCTGGATGACCTTCAAGTTATGATGAACGTGCTGTTTCCATGGAAATTTCTAGTGACCTTCCAGCTGCATTCCTAATTGCTTGACTATCAGGAGGTGGTGCAAGATGTGCCTGCCTCAGTGATCTTGAACAGACAATGTAGCATACACTTATTGATAACAGCCTAGTTCACTCCGGAATGTGGTCTTAAGGAGTGAGGCCTAGTTTCTGATAACGGTACCAGGCAGCTTTTGCTCTCCTCCGGGCTAGAGCTAATTATATCTACAGCTGCACATTCTTTTCTCTATAGCTCAAAAACTTACAGCAAGACTGCAAAATAGCTTTTAGGTGAAAAGCTGGAATATGGCAGAAAGAACAGCAAAATGGCCTCAAACAAGTCAGTCCCCAACAGGGAAGCAGGGCGGGTGTTTTGAAGGAAGCCTGAGACCATGTGGAGGGAAACAGACACTCTGGTAGTGTGTGCATTTGGAATGTTGTATGGATATATCTGTATATTAGCTGTGTTAATATCACTCATAAGGAACTTTTTAAAAAATTTCAGAGAAAATCTCATAAAGAGTTAAAGAATTTCAAATGGTACAGTTTGGTTAGTCTCTGCATATGTTCCCCAAGGCATCACCAGAAGTGACCCTGAGCAGAGAGACAGAAGTAAGCCCTGCACTGTTCTCCAAATATAGATATAAAATTTCAAATGAATCCACGTTCACTCAAATGTGAGTATATCAGAGTGAAATGTTCATTTGCTATGGATTTTAATGTTGCCCTGTCAGGGCAGAGATGCTATCAGTGCTCCAATACCCAGAGACTGGCAGATTGGTAAGTTTGGAATCCAGGACACAGCCTAGCATCGCACGGATGTGGAAAAACCCTGGCAAGTCTCCTTGCTGGGACAGAACTATGGATTGGTGGGCTGCTTCCTCCTTGTGAACTGATGATGTACCAGCAAGTGCCCATACAGGAGTCAGCCATGCTGCATTCCTAAAAGAGGCCCTGAGCAGTGGTGCTAATGAAGGTCCTGATTCAACTGGAATGAGCAATAAGAAGCGCTGAGGCATTCCCTTCTCCCTTAGACTTGTGAAGGGGTCAACTGAGACCTCACAGTTTATTTTCAGGGAGTGGAGAGAAAGAAGGTCCAGCTGGGCTCAACAGGGTGATATATCCTCTTTTCAAGCAAAGGAGAACTACTCTGGGAAGTCATGTGTCTATATCATTGGTATAAAGCCATTGAGTTCATTTATATTGGAGATGTAGAAATAAAAGGACCCAGGTTCCCAGCCTTGAGGCTTCCTTAGGCCCAGAAGAGCTGTGTAGGTTGTCTGGTTTTGGTATTTGGCTAAGAAAGACAGTCACACCCTCCCGGGTTCTTACAGAGATTAGAAGTGGCCCTGTGCCTGTTTTCTGTGTCATGCAAGTATTTGTGGCTATTGTGTGCTGGCTGGCTTTGCTGACTTCCTTGTCCAGGCCTTGTGCTCCCTGGATGTGCAGCTCTCCCAAAAGCACCACCTAAATTTGAACTCCAGATGTAGCAGCAGCATTTGCCGCAAACAAATGAGAGCATTTCAGATGCCACCACTGGACCAGCTCTGGTGACCAGGGCTAAATTATGACCTACTGAGTGAGCTCGCACTAAGCCACCGGTTACCAGAAGTGGGAATCCCAGGTTCCACCATAGCCATAAATTAAGAGGGTTGCCAGAAAATCTGCTATAAGTGGGAGCCAGCCAAGTCATACATGAGTGGTTGGTGCACACCCCTTGAATGGACAGACCATGCTTTTTGGAGGAAGGTTGATCCCCTGTGCTGGAAGAAACCTGGTATGTGGCCAACAGTCGTTATGCAGCCAGCTTGGTTTAGGACAGTAGTTATACAACCCTCTGCAGATATGGGTCTGTGTCTCCACGAGATGGAGGCGTGTCCAAGGTGGCAGGAATTGCACCCCTGGTCTTCCTGTTCCATGGCAGCTGACCCTGGTAAAGGGGCAGTGTTAAGGGTTGTTGACCAGCAGAGGGCCACTGGGTAGACACCCTCTCCTTGCAGCGAGACTGCTGGCTGCATGGTGGCGCCAGGGCTGTAGGGGCCATGAATAGGGTTGGATCCAGCCTTCACTCTGGAAAAGAAAGCGGTTCTATGGGCACCTGTGTGCTTCCCTCCCAGCTCCACCATGCAGGCACTGCTGCAGGGCTCCAAGGAAACTTTTTCTTGCTTGGAAAAACGTTGCGAGCTCAGGGCGCCCTCTTGTGTCCGAGAGCGATCAGGACACCCATTGGACAGGCTTATGAATGCGGGGAAACTCCCCCGATAATCGCCCTTAAGTTTAATAGACACGGAGTCAGAGAGTTCTAGAAGGGGAGGTTTGGACTTTCTCTTTCGCATCTTCTGACTTTGGATTCAACAGCAACCACAGTTGTGAGAAGCACGCCCTAACAGCAAACTAGTATGGTAAATGCCCTTTGGATGGATCCAGTGACATCGATCCAATTGATGGCTAATCTATTTGCTTTTCATTCACTATATCAGGTCAAGAAGCACAGGGGGGATCGGAACAGTGAGGTAAGTGGTAAGGTATCTGCCTTGCCTGCTCTAGCCTAGCACGGACCATAGTTCGATCCCCTGGCGTCCCGTATTTACCCCCAAGCCAGAAGTAATATCTGAACGTATAGCCAAAAGGAACCCCTGAGCATCACTGGGTGTGGCCCCAAAACCAAAAAAATAATATGCACAGGGTGTGGGTAAGGTCAGAGGTGTGTTGGGAACATGGCAGTGTGAGGCTGCAGTGGCTCTCAATGTGGACACTGACTCCCAGAGACGCCTAGGCCACGCCATGGGAGCAGTACTGGTATGTCTGCTGCTTCTCATGGCACTGCCAGTCTCTGTGGAGAGCAGGCTGCTCCCAGCATGACTGGGAGAAAGTCCCCCCCACCCCTTCAGAGAACAGCATCTAAAGACCTGGCAGTTGGCATGGGGAGCTGCTTGCCAGGTGAGCAGATAGGATCTATTGGGGCCAGCTTGCAATGTGACTGAGACCAAATGCCTTTTCTTCCTTTCTCTCAGGTCTCCAGAGCAATCTATGGAGCAGAACTGCCTCCACAGTTGAGCCCGAAAAACCAGCCCCTTTCGTGGTTCTGTGGGAGCAACTGCCCCTTGGACAATGCAGTAGTACCTGTGGGGAGGATGGAGAGCACCAGAGCCACTGATCAGGTCTAAATGAGTTGAGTCACAGGCTACATCCAGGCAGGGACACAGGAAGGTCTCCCAGAGTTTTCTTGAGGCCCCCGGCACCAGGGAGATCCTGGTCCTGAGTCAGGGAATGGGAGGCCACACAGACCACATAGTCCACCGTTCCTCCCTGAGACAGTGGGAGGTTCAGGCACACACATGTCTGGTGTCTGAGTCTGCATGGACTGGGACTGGCTTAGTCCCAGTGGGAGGTCGAGGCAGGTCCTGAAACCTGTGTCTCCTGAGATGTGGCTGTTACACATTATAACACCCAGCTCCCACATACTTTTTCTCAGGGGCCACTGTCTGTTGTTCAGGTTGCTGCTTCTAGACACAGACAGTGACATCATAGGCAAGCCCCCTGCCCTCTCCTGGCCCTAATATCTCTATAAAGGCAGAGAAAGGTGGGGTGGGCGCATTATCTCCTTCCCTGATCAGACTCCCTCTCTGTCTCTCTGTCTCTGTCTCTCTCTGTCTCTCTGTCTCTTTCTCTCATGCTCTATTTCTTGCTCAATCTTGTCAGAGACCTGAACACTGAACCCTTGCCTGCCTGCCTGGGCTCCTCATTCTGTCTGAGGGGTACTAGGAGTAAGCCCTGAACACAATGATCTAGCCTCAGTACAAAAACACACACATACAAATAGACTGACAAGCTAATCAAGAGCCTCTGGCCTTTATTCCATGTGAAGCACCCCAGTACCTTTTTGGGGGAGGGGGGCTGCACCTGGCATTGCTCAGGGGTTAACTGTGGTTCTGAACTGAGAAATTGATTCTAGGAGTTTCCAAAGATGAAATGTTATGCTGGGGATCTGACCCAAGCACCCCACATGCAAGTCAATTGCCCTATCGGGCTTGCTATCACTGTGTGTGTGTGTGTGTGTGTGTGTGTGTGTGTGTGTGTGTGTGTGTGTGTGTGTGTCCACAGCAAGTTTATTTTACTTTTATTTTTGTACTTTTCAGCAACACCCTTTTTATTTGTTGAATGTTGCCCCTGGCAAGATGGCTGGGGGGAATGAAGTCCAAGTTTCAGACACATGAAGTCCCCCTGCTTCTGGGGGCGCTTAAGGTGGTACCTGGGGACCAGCTGTAGCTGGCACACCTTGTCCTGTGCCCAGCTTGCAGGAATAACCTAACCTGCCTGGGGCATGGTATGCTCCTACAGTAGAAACCCAGGTGATTGGGGGCTCCAGGACCAGACATCAGTTAAGAGGGCAGAAATGGGAGCTGAAACTGCATAGCAGGGAGGAGGCTTGGCTCAGATGCAGCAGCCAGACAGCGTGGGTCAATCCCAAGGACCTCCTAGGCCCTAGGACCTAGGGTCTCCAGAAAACTGCCCAGAGATGGGCCTGTGTGCACAGTCAGGAGTCACCTGGGGGCATGCTGGGAAAGGCCCCACAGAAAACGAATAAAACAGTCAGAGAATGTGAGATGTGTTTGTGTGTGTCTGTGTGTGTGTGTGTGTGTCTGTGTGTGTGTGTGTGTGTTGTGTGAGTTAGAGAGTGAGAAACAGAGAAAGAGAGAAAAAGAGAGAGAATAAAGTGTCAGGGATTACCCTGCTAACTCTTTGCTGCCTTCCCCTCAGATCCAGCCAGCCAGCACTCCAGGAATATTTTTTATTAGTAGTATCTTTATTTAAACTTATTTATTACAAATATAATTATAGTTGGGTTTCAGTTATGTAAAGAATAACCCCCTTCACCAGTGCAACACTCCCATTACCAGTATCACAAATCTCCCTAGTTCCCACCCCCAAAACACTGATATTTAATGTTAATCTTCCCTGTATTTTTCCAAGGTGAGTATATATGCTGGCAAAGTGAGCAGTGAAGTGGAGTTTTGACTCAGAATAAAAAGAAATTCCAAAAATGCCTCTAATCTCACCACAATGATTAGCATATTAAAAAGATTTTCACTTTAAAGTGACTTAATAGATGCAAGTGCAAAATCTCTCATTCAGTGACTAATCATACCTTAGGTAGCATCTCTTAATCTGCAAGTCAGAAATTGAGTACCCTGGCCTGAGAGAGAGCATGGTGGTAAGGTGTTTGCCTTGCATGCAGAAGGTCTGTGGAATCCAGGCATCCCATATGGTCCCCTGAGCCTGCCAGGAGCAATTTCTGAGCATAGAGCCAGGAGCCAAAAGAAACACAAAAAAAGAAAAAAGAAATTGAGTATCCCAAATAGAAGTTTCAGAACACTAACCAAAACATGAATGTGGGACTGATATTGGATCATTTCCTTTCCCTCCATCAAAGGACCTGGGAAAATAAGTCATCATTTTCCGAGCAGGGGAGGAAAAGAATTTGACAAGTGAGAAAAGACTCTTGGAGTTGGAATGCTGGTATTCCATAGAACAAGTTTTACCCTGGATAGGCTGGGTAGTAAAAGCATGATAGACAGATAACTAGGGCTTCTTGTGTGAATAAATTTCTGTGAGGATGTTTAGAGCACATTTGAGTATGTAAGGCTGATTTCAATCCTGCTCTGGGCATTTTGAGTACTGTGCAGTTTCTAAGATTCGTTGTTACATTTCTTTCAGCCTGTGAAGTCACCTCAGGGACTAAAGATTAGGAGTCTCAGAACCTGGTTTCTTTTAATAATGTATCTCATATTTCCTTAAGTGAAGAATAGGACATGAGGGTGTAAAACCATGTAATTGATGTCAGCTGCCTCATTCTTCCTTTCCTATTCTCCATGTTCTCATGGACCTTCATATGAAGTTTCTACCTAATTATCATGCAGTCACTCAGCATTCAACTTTCTCACTCGTCTGCCTGCTTACTGTACAATACACAGGATAGTGGTAATTACTGCAAATCAAGTCAAGCACCTGCCCTGAAGGGACTTACATTCAACTGAGGGCAACTTCACAAGTCAGTTGTGTCATCCAGGTCCAATTCCGTAAGTTTTGGGAAGTTTTCCATACAATGAATAATAAATTATATTTTATTTATATAATTGTGAGAATTTAAAAGTAAATCTATTGAAATGAATATGTTGTACCGATGGTTATTAGAAAATAGCTTAAAACACAAATTTTTCTAATAAAGTTATTAATCAATAAAATATATAGATATACTCAATATAATAAAATATACTATTAATAAAACATAATAGGATGGTCGCAGCCTCTCGGTGCCCAGCACTTTCTGCTTGCTTGACCCGGGAGAAGTTTCCCTGGGGGAAAAATGTGCCTGGTGCATGGTGGGGTCCTGGAGCCGACTTGAGCCACTGCAAGGATGACATGAGTTGAATGACCTGATGCCTTGTGAATTTGTCTCTTCAATGTGAACAAGAAAGCTGCCATCTATAAGATCTACATATTAATGTCACCTAAAGAGATAAAAGAAAAACATGAGAATAAGCATACACTCTAATATCAGGAATATTAAAACAGGGAAAAAACACCTAGCAACAAAAAGATAGAGCTTGAAACTGAAAAGTGCTGAATCCCAGTTGGGTCTTTTTGTAGTTGTTATAGGGTGCAAGGAATACTTTTCCTAAAGCACTTCAATCAAGAATACTACTCGGGGCCGGGCGGTGGCGCTAAAGGTAAGGTGCGCCTGCCTTGCTTGCGCTAGCCTTGGACAGACCGCGGTTCGATCCTCCGGTGTCCCATATGGTCCCCCAAGCCAGGAGCAACTTCTGAGCACATAGCCAGGAGTAACCCCTGAGCGTTACCGGGTGTGGCCCAAAAAACAAAAAACAAAAAACAAAAAAAAAAAAAAAAAGAATACTACTCATAGATGGGGAAGAACTAGTAAATTAATATTAAAGGTCGGGCCGGAGTGATAGCATGGAGGCAAGGTATTTGCCTTGCATGCAGAAGGACGATGGTTCGAATCCAGGCATCCCATATGGTCCCCCGAGACTGCCAGGAGCCATTTCTGAGCTTAGAGCCTGGAGTAACCCTTGAGCGCTGCCTGGTGTGATCCAAATACAAAACAAAACAAAAAAATTTTTTTTTTTTTTTTTTTTGTTTTTTTTTTTTTTTTTTTTTTTTTTTTTTTTTTTTTTTTTAAATTTTTATTTTTAATTATGAGAACAAGGGTGCAAAGTAAGAGGACAAGGTAAAGTTACAGTGGAAGGACAATCACCCATAACATAATTCTCAGAAGTCCCCTTGCTGATATATTAACTTTGAAATTTCAGCCAAAGAACATTAAGATAAATAAGACAGAATCCATGTACAATTACTTTGTCCCTCAAGTCCCCAGATTGTAACACATTATAATATTTCTTAACAGTACACAAGGCAATCTAAAGCCATAAAACTTACGTAACTCCTTAAACATTACAGGCATAGTATTTTCTTACATTTCCATATACATGCATATTAGCTTAAGTTAACCTCAAATTTTAAGTGAGTTCTTTTTAAGGATTAGAGTCAAAGGAGCACAGTAAGAATGGTGTTAGAGTGGCAATTGTTGTTTGCATAGGCCCATCAAAATATGAGGAGCATGGAAAGAAATAACCTTGGCCTAAGTACAAAGAGACCAGACCCCTGAAGTTTCCTGGCACAAGACCAAGTCTAGGCTCCAAGCAAGCTAGATCGTCCAATCCAATACATTGTCTGTAGTGCCAACACACTTTTATTTTTCACACAGTCTCTGTTGTTGGTATCATGTTTCTGTATTAAAGATCCTGGAATCTGCATATCTTACATTGAAGTCAGGACGTGGAGCATCCTCTCCTTTCACCTCACAATCAAAGGGCAATGCAGGGAGCCCTGTCCTGTAAGCCGGTCGTTGTTGTTGTTAAGTCTTCTCAGTGTTAAGGGAAGTCTCTTTTGAGCAGGTCGAAGTCTGAGCAGTGTAGGTCTTCCATGTTAGAGGATTGCTTCCAGGTGATGTTATAGACCAGCCTGGATGTTTCGTGGATGGCTTTCCTGGTTCAGGGGAGAATGGAATATGCCCTTTCTTCTGAGGTCTGTGCCAGGTCGTTATGTCAATGTTCAGGGTGTAAGGTCCCTCTGCACTGCAAGGTTTGTGTGTTCTAATCTCTATTAGATAGGATCTTATTTGTATTTATACTATTTTCCCATTTTAATGTGCCTATGCAAATAAGAAGCAATGCCACATGGTGTTATTGGCGCATATGGGAGCCATAAGAACAATTACAATGATTCCATTGACATGACTCAATCATAAGCATTAAACTGGGGGACTCTTCCACCAAAATTACTTGTTAAACAGCTTAAAAAGAGAAGATAAAAAGTGGTTAGAATCATCACTGTATAAGACAACATTTAGTAAGAATTATAGCTGTCAGAGAAGAAACACAAAATATTCTAAAGAAATACGTGTCCATTTTATGTATCTTGAAACAGTTTGGGGTTGTCATACACAATGCACAGCTTTGGACTGTGATTACGATTCTACACTACTGAAGTTAAAAAGAGAAAACTAGATTAGTGATGTTTGAGAAGGGGTTAGAGAGTTAAGGAGTGAAAAAGAGCTTTGTAGGGGTGTGGGAAAGGGGAGAATACAAAATAAACATTCTGTATACGGAAAACATAACATAAGAATAAGGGATATTCTGAATACATGAAATACATGAAGTACGCGCGGGGGGCGTAAGCCCCCGCGCGGTTCTGTAGTTTTTGGATGCCTAGGGAGGAATCTCTCACCCCTCCCCCCAAGGCCCGATTAACCAGGCGTGGCCCTGAAGACCCGCCTGGTGTGGGGGGAATCATGCTCTCCTGGACAAAGTGGTCAGCCCAGGGTCCTATGGCTAGCTGTCCTGCCCAGAGCCCCCATCATACCAGTCAAAAGCCCACGAAATCCTGGCATGTGGAGTGTTCTGGTCCCAGCCGAGCCTCTGTGGTTTTTGGATGCCTAGGAAGGATTTCTCACCCCCACCCCCCAGGGCCCGATTAACCAGGCGTGGCCCTGAAGACCCGCCTGGTGTGGGGGAATCTTGTTCCCCTGGACTAAGTGGTCAGCCCAGGGGTCCTATGGCCAGCTGTCCTGCCCAGAGCCCCCAACATACCAGGCAAACACACCAAGAAATCCTGGCATTCGGAGTGTTCTGGGCCCAGCCAAGCCCCTGCAGGTTTTGGATGCCTAGGGAGGAATCTCTCACCCCCTCCCCCCAAGGCCCGATTAACCAGGCGTGGCCCTGAAGACCCGCCTGGTGTGGGGGGGAATCATGCTCTCCTGGACAAAGTGGTCAGCCCAGGGTCCTATGGCTAGCTGTCCTGCCCAGAGCCCCCATCATACCAGTCAAAAGCCCACGAAATCCTGGCATGTGGAGTGTTCTGGTCCCAGCCGAGCCTCTGTGGTTTTTGGATGCCTAGGAAGGATTTCTCACCCCCCTCCCCCCAGGGCCCGATTAACCAGGCGTGGCCCTGAAGACCCGCCTGGTGTGGGGGAATCTTGTTCCCCTTGACTAAGTGGTCAGCCCAGGGGTCCTATGGCCAGCTGTCCTGCCCAGAGCCCCCAACATACCAGGCAAACACACCAAGAAATCCTGGCATTCGGAGTGTTCTGGGCCCAGCCAAGCCCCTGCAGTTTTTGGATGCCTAGGGAGGAATCTCTCACCCCCTCCCCCCAAGGCCCGATTAACCAGGCGTGGCCCTGAAGACCCGCCTGGTGTGGGGGGGAATCATGCTCTCCTGGACAAAGTGGTCAGCCCAGGGTCCTATGGCTAGCTGTCCTGCCCAGAGCCCCCATCATACCAGTCAAAAGCCCACGAAATCCTGGCATGTGGAGTGTTCTGGTCCCAGCCGAGCCTCTGTGGTTTTTGGATGCCTAGGAAGGATTTCTCACCCCCCCCCCCCAGGGCCCGATTAACCAGGCGTGGCCCTGAAGACCCGCCTGGTGTGGGGGAATCTTGTTCCCCTGGACTAAGTGGTCAGCCCAGGGGTCCTATGGCCAGCTGTCCTGCCCAGAGCCCCCCAACATACCAGGCAAACACACCAAGAAATCCAGGCATTCGGAGTGTTCTGGGCCCAGCCAAGCCCCTGCAGTTTTTGGATGCCTAGGGAGGAATCTCTCACCCCTCCCCCCAAGGCCCGATTAACCAGGCGTGGCCCTGAAGACCCGCCTGGTGTGGGGGGAATCATGCTCTCCTGGACAAAGTGGTCAGCCCAGGGGTCCTATGGCTAGCTGTCCTGCCCAGAGCCCCCATCATACCAGTCAAAAGCCCACGAAATCCTGGCATGTGGAGTGTTCTGGTCCCAGCCGAGCCTCTGTGGTTTTTTGGATGCCTAGGAAGGATTTCTCACCCCCTCCCCCCAGGGCCCGATTAACCAGGCGTGGCCCTGAAGACCCGCCTGGTGTGGGGGAATCTTGTTCCCCTGGACTAAGTGGTCAGCCCAGGGGTCCTATGGCCAGCTGTCCTGCCCAGAGCCCCCAACATACCAGGCAAACACACCAAGAAATCCTGGCATTCGGAGTGTTCTGGGCCCAGCCAAGCCCCTGCAGTTTTTGGATGCCTAGGGAGGAATCTCTCACCCCCTCCCCCCAAGGCCCGATTAACCAGGCGTGGCCCTGAAGACCCGCCTGGTGTGGGGGGAATCATGCTCTCCTGGACAAAGTGGTCAGCCCAGGGGTCCTATGGCTAGCTGTCCTGCCCAGAGCCCCCATCATACCAGTCAAAAGCCCACGAAATCCTGGCATGTGGAGTGTTCTGGTCCCAGCCGAGCCTCTGTGGTTTTTGGATGCCTAGGAAGGATTTCTCACCCCCTCCCCCCAGGGCCCGATTAACCAGGCGTGGCCCTGAAGACCCGCCTGGTGTGGGGGAATCTTGTTCCCCTGGACTAAGTGGTCAGCCCAGGGGTCCTATGGCCAGCTGTCCTGCCCAGAGCCCCCAACATACCAGGCAAACACACCAAGAAATCCTGGCATTCGGAGTGTTCTGGGCCCAGCCAAGCCCCTGCAGTTTTTGGATGCCTAGGGAGGAATCTCTCACCCCCACCCCCCAAGGCCCGATTAACCAGGCGTGGCCCTGAAGACCCGCCTGGTGTGGGGGGAATCATGCTCTCCTGGACAAAGTGGTCAGCCCAGGGTCCTATGGCTAGCTGTCCTGCCCAGAGCCCCCATCATACCAGTCAAAAGCCCACGAAATCCTGGCATGTGGAGTGTTCTGGTCCCAGCCGAGCCTCTGTGGTTTTTGGATGCCTAGGAAGGATTTCTCACCCCCTCCCCCCAGGGCCCGATTAACCAGGCGTGGCCCTGAAGACCCGCCTGGTGTGGGGGAATCTTGTTCCCCTGGACTAAGTGGTCAGCCCAGGGGTCCTATGGCCAGCTGTCCTGCCCAGAGCCCCCAACATACCAGGCAAACACACCAAGAAATCCTGGCATTCGGAGTGTTCTGGGCCCAGCCAAGCCCCTGCAGTTTTTGGATGCCTAGGGAGGAATCTCTCACCCCCTCCCCCCAAGGCCCGATTAACCAGGCGTGGCCCTGAAGACCCGCCTGGTGTGGGGGGAATCATGCTCTCCTGGACAAAGTGGTCAGCCCAGGGTCCTATGGCTAGCTGTCCTGCCCATAGCCCCCATCATACCAGTCAAAAGCCCACGAAATCCTGGCATGTGGAGTGTTCTGGTCCCAGCCGAGCCTCTGTGGTTTTTGGATGCCTAGGAAGGATTTCTCACCCCCTCCCCCCAGGGCCCGATTAACCAGGCGTGGCCCTGAAGACCCGCCTGGTGTGGGGGAATCTTGTTCCCCTGGACTAAGTGGTCAGCCCAGGGGTCCTATGGCCAGCTGTCCTGCCCAGAGCCCCCAACATACCAGGCAAACACACCAAGAAATCCTGGCATTCGGAGTGTTCTGGGCCCAGCCAAGCCCCTGCAGTTTTTGGATGCCTAGGGAGGAATCTCTCACCCCCTCCCCCCAAGGCCCGATTAACCAGGCGAGGCCCTGAAGACCCGCCTGGTGTGGGGGGGAATCATGCTCTCCTGGACAAAGTGGTCAGCCCAGGGTCCTATGGCTAGCTGTCCTGCCCAGAGCCCCCATCATACCAGTCAAAAGCCCACGAAATCCTGGCATGTGGAGTGTTCTGGTCCCAGCCGAGCCTCTGTGGTTTTTGGATGCCTAGGAAGGATTTCTCACCCCCTCCCCCCAGGGCCCGATTAACCAGGCGTGGCCCTGAAGACCCGCCTGGTGTGGGGGAATCTTGTTCCCCTGGACTAAGTGGTCAGCCCAGGGGTCCTATGGCCAGCTGTCCTGCCCAGAGCCCCCAACATACCAGGCAAACACACCAAGAAATCCTGGCATTCGGAGTGTTCTGGGCCCAGCCAAGCCCCTGCAGTTTTTGGATGCCTAGGGAGGAATCTCTCACCCCCTCCCCCCAAGGCCCGATTAACCAGGCGTGGCCCTGAAGACCCGCCTGGTGTGGGGGGAATCATGCTCTCCTGGACAAAGTGGTCAGCCCAGGGTCCTATGGCTAGCTGTCCTGCCCAGAGCCCCCATCATACCAGTCAAAAGCCCACGAAATCCTGGCATGTGGAGTGTTCTGGTCCCAGCCGAGCCTCTGTGGTTTTTGGATGCCTAGGAAGGATTTCTCACCCCCTCCCCCCAGGGCCCGATTAACCAGGCGTGGCCCTGAAGACCCGCCTGGTGTGGGGGAATCTTGTTCCCCTGGACTAAGTGGTCAGCCCAGGGGTCCTATGGCCAGCTGTCCTGCCCAGAGCCCCCAACATACCAGGCAAACACACCAAGAAATCCTGGCATTCGGAGTGTTCTGGGCCCAGCCAAGCCCCTGCAGTTTTTGGATGCCTAGGGAGGAATCTCTCACCCCCTCCCCCCAAGGCCCGATTAACCAGGCGTGGCCCTGAAGACCCGCCTGGTGTGGGGGGAATCATGCTCTCCTGGACAAAGTGGTCAGCCCAGGGTCCTATGGCTAGCTGTCCTGCCCAGAGCCCCCATCATACCAGTCAAAAGCCCACGAAATCCTGGCATGTGGAGTGTTCTGGTCCCAGCCGAGCCTCTGTGGTTTTTGGATGCCTAGGAAGGATTTCTCACCCCCTCCCCCCAGGGCCCGATTAACCAGGCGTGGCCCTGAAGACCCGCCTGGTGTGGGGGAATCTTGTTCCCCTGGACTAAGTGGTCAGCCCAGGGGTCCTATGGCCAGCTGTCCTGCCCAGAGCCCCCAACATACCAGGCAAACACACCAAGAAATCCTGGCATTCGGAGTGTTCTGGGCCCAGCCAAGCCCCTGCAGTTTTTGGATGCCTAGGGAGGAATCTCTCACCCCCTCCCCCCAAGGCCCGATTAACCAGGCGTGGCCCTGAAGACCCGCCTGGTGTGGGGGGAATCATGCTCTCCTGGACAAAGTGGTCAGCCCAGGGTCCTATGGCTAGCTGTCCTGCCCAGAGCCCCCATCATACCAGTCAAAAGCCCACGAAATCCTGGCATGTGGAGTGTTCTGGTCCCAGCCGAGCCTCTGTGGTTTTTGGATGCCTAGGAAGGATTTCTCACCCCCTCCCCCCAGGGCCCGATTAACCAGGCGTGGCCCTGAAGACCCGCCTGGTGTGGGGGAATCTTGTTCCCCTGGACTAAGTGGTCAGCCCAGGGGTCCTATGGCCAGCTGTCCTGCCCAGAGCCCCCAACATACCAGGCAAACACACCAAGAAATCCTGGCATTCGGAGTGTTCTGGGCCCAGCCAAGCCCCTGCAGTTTTTGGATGCCTAGGGAGGAATCTCTCACCCCCTCCCCCCAAGGCCCGATTAACCAGGCGTGGCCCTGAAGACCCGCCTGGTGTGGGGGGAATCATGCTCTCCTGGACAAAGTGGTCAGCCCAGGGTCCTATGGCTAGCTGTCCTGCCCAGAGCCCCCATCATACCAGTCAAAAGCCCACGAAATCCTGGCATGTGGAGTGTTCTGGTCCCAGCCGAGCCTCTGTGGTTTTTGGATGCCTAGGAAGGATTTCTCACCCCCTCCCCCCAGGGCCCGATTAACCAGGCGTGGCCCTGAAGACCCGCCTGGTGTGGGGGAATCTTGTTCCCCTGGACTAAGTGGTCAGCCCAGGGGTCCTATGGCCAGCTGTCCTGCCCAGAGCCCCCAACATACCAGGCAAACACACCAAGAAATCCTGGCATTCGGAGTGTTCTGGGCCCAGCCAAGCCCCTGCAGTTTTTGGATGCCTAGGGAGGAATCTCTCACCCCCTCCCCCCAAGGCCCGATTAACCAGGCGTGGCCCTGAAGACCCGCCTGGTGTGGGGGGAATCATGCTCTCCTGGACAAAGTGGTCAGCCCAGGGTCCTATGGCTAGCTGTCCTGCCCAGAGCCCCCATCATACCAGTCAAAAGCCCACGAAATCCTGGCATGTGGAGTGTTCTGGTCCCAGCCGAGCCTCTGTGGTTTTTGGATGCCTAGGAAGGATTTCTCACCCCCTCCCCCCAGGGCCCGATTAACCAGGCGTGGCCCTGAAGACCCGCCTGGTGTGGGGGAATCTTGTTCCCCTGGACTAAGTGGTCAGCCCAGGGGTCCTATGGCCAGCTGTCCTGCCCAGAGCCCCCAACATACCAGGCAAACACACCAAGAAATCCTGGCATTCGGAGTGTTCTGGGCCCAGCCAAGCCCCTGCAGTTTTTGGATGCCTAGGGAGGAATCTCTCACCCCCTCCCCCAAGGCCCGATTAACCAGGCGTGGCCCTGAAGACCCGCCTGGTGTGGGGGGAATCATGCTCTCCTGGACAAAGTGGTCAGCCCAGGGTCCTATGGCTAGCTGTCCTGCCCAGAGCCCCCATCATACCAGTCAAAAGCCCACGAAATCCTGGCATGTGGAGTGTTCTGGTCCCAGCCGAGCCTCTGTGGTTTTTGGATGCCTAGGAAGGATTTCTCACCCCCTCCCCCCAGGGCCCGATTAACCAGGCGTGGCCCTGAAGACCCGCCTGGTGTGGGGGAATCTTGTTCCCCTGGACTAAGTGGTCAGCCCAGGGGTCCTATGGCCAGCTGTCCTGCCCAGAGCCCCCAACATACCAGGCAAACACACCAAGAAATCCTGGCATTCGGAGTGTTCTGGGCCCAGCCAAGCCCCTGCAGTTTTTGGATGCCTAGGGAGGAATCTCTCACCCCCTCCCCCCAAGGCCCGATTAACCAGGCGTGGCCCTGAAGACCCGCCTGGTGTGGGGGGAATCATGCTCTCCTGGACAAAGTGGTCAGCCCAGGGTCCTATGGCTAGCTGTCCTGCCCAGAGCCCCCATCATACCAGTCAAAAGCCCACGAAATCCTGGCATGTGGAGTGTTCTGGTCCCAGCCGAGCCTCTGTGGTTTTTGGATGCCTAGGAAGGATTTCTCACCCCCTCCCCCCAGGGCCCGATTAACCAGGCGTGGCCCTGAAGACCCGCCTGGTGTGGGGGAATCTTGTTCCCCTGGACTAAGTGGTCAGCCCAGGGGTCCTATGGCCAGCTGTCCTGCCCAGAGCCCCCAACATACCAGGCAAACACACCAAGAAATCCTGGCATTCGGAGTGTTCTGGGCCCAGCCAAGCCCCTGCAGTTTTTGGATGCCTAGGGAGGAATCTCTCACCCCCTCCCCCCAAGGCCCGATTAACCAGGCGTGGCCCTGAAGACCCGCCTGGTGTGGGGGGAATCATGCTCTCCTGGACAAAGTGGTCAGCCCAGGGTCCTATGGCTAGCTGTCCTGCCCAGAGCCCCCATCATACCAGTCAAAAGCCCACGAAATCCTGGCATGTGGAGTGTTCTGGTCCCAGCCGAGCCTCTGTGGTTTTTGGATGCCTAGGAAGGATTTCTCACCCCCTCCCCCCAGGGCCCGATTAACCAGGCGTGGCCCTGAAGACCCGCCTGGTGTGGGGGAATCTTGTTCCCCTGGACTAAGTGGTCAGCCCAGGGGTCCTATGGCCAGCTGTCCTGCCCAGAGCCCCCAACATACCAGGCAAACACACCAAGAAATCCTGGCATTCGGAGTGTTCTGGGCCCAGCCAAGCCCCTGCAGTTTTTGGATGCCTAGGGAGGAATCTCTCACCCCCTCCCCCCAAGGCCCGATTAACCAGGCGTGGCCCTGAAGACCCGCCTGGTGTGGGGGGAATCATGCTCTCCTGGACAAAGTGGTCAGCCCAGGGTCCTATGGCTAGCTGTCCTGCCCAGAGCCCCCATCATACCAGTCAAAAGCCCACGAAATCCTGGCATGTGGAGTGTTCTGGTCCCAGCCGAGCCTCTGTGGTTTTTGGATGCCTAGGAAGGATTTCTCACCCCCTCCCCCCAGGGCCCGATTAACCAGGCGTGGCCCTGAAGACCCGCCTGGTGTGGGGGAATCTTGTTCCCCTGGACTAAGTGGTCAGCCCAGGGGTCCTATGGCCAGCTGTCCTGCCCAGAGCCCCCAACATACCAGGCAAACACACCAAGAAATCCTGGCATTCGGAGTGTTCTGGGCCCAGCCAAGCCCCTGCAGTTTTTGGATGCCTAGGGAGGAATCTCTCACCCCCTCCCCCCAAGGCCCGATTAACCAGGCGTGGCCCTGAAGACCCGCCTGGTGTGGGGGGAATCATGCTCTCCTGGACAAAGTGGTCAGCCCAGGGTCCTATGGCTAGCTGTCCTGCCCAGAGCCCCCATCATACCAGTCAAAAGCCCACGAAATCCTGGCATGTGGAGTGTTCTGGTCCCAGCCGAGCCTCTGTGGTTTTTGGATGCCTAGGAAGGATTTCTCACCCCCTCCCCCCAGGGCCCGATTAACCAGGCGTGGCCCTGAAGACCCCTGGTGTGGGGGAATCTTGTTCCCCTGGACTAAGTGGTCAGCCCAGGGGTCCTATGGCCAGCTGTCCTGCCCAGAGCCCCCAACATACCAGGCAAACACACCAAGAAATCCTGGCATTCGGAGTGTTCTGGGCCCAGCCAAGCCCCTGCAGTTTTTGGATGCCTAGGGAGGAATCTCTCACCCCCTCCCCCCAAGGCCCGATTAACCAGGCGTGGCCCTGAAGACCCGCCTGGTGTGGGGGGAATCATGCTCTCCTGGACAAAGTGGTCAGCCCAGGGTCCTATGGCTAGCTGTCCTGCCCAGAGCCCCCATCATACCAGTCAAAAGCCCACGAAATCCTGGCATGTGGAGTGTTCTGGTCCCAGCCGAGCCTCTGTGGTTTTTGGATGCCTAGGAAGGATTTCTCACCCCCTCCCCCCAGGGCCCGATTAACAACAAAAAAATTTAAAGGCAACTGAAAGGATGGAGCCTGATCACCGCCTAATGTAGAACAAGATGATTTTAGAACCGACCCTGCCCAAAGCACCTGCGGAAGCTACATGATCAGAGATCAGCTAAAACAAGAAACAGTGGAGCCTGATCATTATCCAGTACAGAACAATCAGTGACTGCTGCCCTGAGCCTTGGATGCCAATTTTGGAAACAACCCTGCCCAGAGCATCTGCAGAATTGATGTGACCCAAGGTTAGCTGGTACCACACAGGAAGGGTGGAGACAGTGGAGCCCAGCCGGGTAATTTCGCTCTGTGGCCAAACACATCTCCTAGTCAATGAATCCTAGCACAGCAAGCAGAAAACATCACTGTCCAGGAAAATTGGGAAACAATGCAGACCAACATCATGCAGAGAGGATGAAGATTACAGCTCTGATGACCTAAAAAGTGCCAAACGCCTATTTAGCTTCTCAGATAAGTTTAGAGAAGAAATATGGAGGATCTTCATAGATATCAAAAAAAAGCCTGGATCAAGCTGAATGAACCACAAATAAGAATCAAGAGGATATCAGGATGAAAAATAGAAAAATCCATACTGAAATAACAGGACTGAAAAATGTGGTAGACAAAATGAAAACCTCAGTGAAAGGCTCTCCAACAGAGTAACAGCAGCTGACCAAATCTGTAAGCTGGAAGAGAAGATGCATATGAAGATATGAAGATGAAAGTTCCTGGCATGCTAGCCTCAGGGGTAAAATGAGAGATTAGTGAGAAGATGAAAGTCTATTCAATTCCAGTTGTAGGGGAGAGGCTTCATTTAAACAAGTGAAGGAGTGAAGTGAAGTGAAGTGAAGTGAAGTGAAGTGAAGTGAAGTGAAGTGAAGTGAAGTGAAGTGAAGTGAAGTGAAGTGAAGGAGAAAAGCCAAATCTAAAGACATGCATATTTTATACCTGGTAAAAGTTTCACAGCCCAATCCTACATCCTGGCCAAACCTTTTTTCATGTAAATTCTTAACAAGTTTTGAGATGTTTCCAGAAACAGAAACTGCTAGGGCAAAATAAGGACAGAGGGGAAAAAATGTTGTTTCTAAGTGTCTTTAGTTTGGTGCTGGAATTTTCCAGGTAAAGAGAAATTAATCAAGGCTATATTTGCCTGTAATACACACAGCAGAAGGGAGAATCAATTGTAGGCCAATAGATGTTAGTAGTAAAGAAAGCATAATGTCAGTACCATAACACAAATTTCAAAAATATTTCTTAGGAAATATTCAGTAATCCACACAAGGGAGCATCCAAGCATGCCTTCTGGTGAAATATTCCTTGGGAAACATTAAAATTTCTCTTGTCATGATACGACAATAAACTTCACTAAGAGTGCCTAGATTTGACTCAAAATCCCAGGTCCTAACATGAATCCTAGGAATCTCAGTTGCCATTTCTACTCCATCAGCTACTGTTCTCAGCTACTGTCTTCCCCTATGATATCTAGAGTCTCAGCATTCTGATCTCTACAGCATCTCTGGGAAGGCAAAGTCCAGCTAATATTGAAAATTGTACCTGAATCCGATGGTTTCTACCACCATCATTAACTTCATAAGACCAAGAACCTGAGTGCACCTGTGCTGCTAGGAGACTATGAAGATGGAAGGCAGAACAAACTGAAGGCAGAACAAACTACAGTATTCTACACTGAGTTGAAATTTTCTGTATTTATGTTTTATGGTCATTGTTCTGACAGGAATAGATGACTGATGACCTTGTGTAGGACACCTGCAAAGTTAAGACCCTTGTAATCATTTCCCCAATGATTCAAGTTAATACACCCTTCCTCCCAAAGATCAGAAGTGTTATTGAAGTTTACACTTCCAGATGACTTTTGTTTGTTTTATTTTGAGACCATGCCCAGTGGCGCTCAGGGATTACTCCTGGCTTTGTGCTCAGAAAGGTATCCTGGCAGAACCATATGGGATGCCAGGGACTGAACCTGGATTCATATGGGTCGGCAGCATGCAGGGCAAACACCCTACCACTGTGCTATTGGCCCCTGAAGTGTACTCTTCCAAATCATTATCTAGGTCCCCATATACCTGTGTAAGCACAGCATATCTATATGTAAATTCATTGTAAAATCACCCAACACAGACTTCTCAGTAAACATTAATGTTAGTATTTTTCTTGAGGGATTTGCAAGATATTCAGCTCCAAAGAGCTACCAAATAGGAATGAGTGGAGTTTCCCCAGTTATTTTTACTATTATTGCTAGTTATTTTTTGGAATCCAAAGACTTTAGAGGTGCTTATCCAGGGGAACTCAATGCAATGATCATATCAGATATTAAGATGAAACATGACTTCAAGGCCTGACTACTTATAAAAATAGATGGAGCCAATCTATGGCCACAGTGAGATCCCATATTCCTAACTGCTTACCTTTTCTCTCTACAGAGAAGCACATAGATAGATTTGAAGAAAATTTTTTCTCCTCCTTAATATGCATTTGACAAAAAGAAATTGATTTTCACCAAATTCCTTTCTGTGCACTGTTTAGTGACTTCTGTGTTTTCTGGATCTTTGTCCAATCATAATGACATGGTAATATTCTGGTCTTGCATGAAACTGTTGTAGCATCCTACTGGTTTCCTCACTAGTTAAAGAACAAAGTCAAAGTATTAGTAATTGAAAACCGATAATGATCATAGTACTGACCCAATATAAAAATGCAACAAAGGGGCTGGAGAAATAGCATGGATGGAGGGCATTTGCCTTGCACGCTGAAGGATGGTGGTTCGAATCCCGGCATCCCATATGGTGCCCCGAACCTGCCAGAAACGATTTCTGATCATAGAGCCAGGAGTAACCCAGAGTGCTGCCAGTTGTGACTCAAAAACAAACACAAAATAATAAAAAATAAAAATACAACAAAAAACACAACTTATTTAATCTCTGTTCCAAGAGGGCTAGGAGGAATGATGTGATAATGTCCATGGGCACTTACAGAATTTTCTTCTTCAAATTACTTTGGAACTTTCTCTAATAATTCTTATGCATGTGATTTTTTTTTTTTTGCATTCCAACTCATCATGAACATCAGCTACAAAGACAAAGAAGCTCATATTCTTTGGTAAATGTGCAGAAAGCAAAATTCTGGCCAAAGGAATTGGTTTGCTCCTCTGAAGTCTGCACACTAGATTTTACACATTGGGAAAGGAGGCTCCAGAAGTGGCCTAATGGCATTGATCCAGGACCCCTGAGAACACAGACAGGGAAAACAAGGTCAGACTGAACTTCACAGGGTAATTTCAAAATTTCAAATTGTTCAAAATTAATAAAAATAATTAACAGTTACAGCTTTCCAAATATTCATTTTTTAGTCAGAATTCTCTAGGCATTATTATTATTATTATTATTATTATTTTTCGGTTTTTCAGGCCACACCAGTTTGATGCTCAGGGGTTACTCCTGGCTAAGTGCTCAGAAATTACCCCTGGCTTGGGGGGACCATATGGGACTCCAGGGGATTGAACCATGGTCCTTGCTTGGCTAGTGCTTGCAAGGCAGACACCTTACCTCTAGCGCCACCTCACCGGCCCCAGGCATTATTATTTTTTAGTTTTCAATTAATTTATATAAATAAGGCAAATGCAGAAATGTGTTATGCAACCATTGACTCTCTGATTTTTGTGTTGTTTTTTTTTTTTTTTTTTTTTTTTTTTTGCATAGCCCTTATCCTCTCTATTTCCCCTGGCTATACTGTCCTCCCCAATTTTACCTTTAATAATAGCCTATGGTTTCTCGCCTATTTTCTACATAATCCCAACACATACTGGAATACAGACACCTGTAAATATGGAGTTTAAAAATTTTTTAAATTCATGGTACTCAGTCTCCTGAACTCGCTCACAAAAAACCTTTACCTTGATATCATGGAAATTGGAAGTACAACCCCAACAAATGGAACAATTAATTCTACCCACCACGTTGTTCTAGAAATTGGAGATTTCTCAGTTGTTCAACTGCTACTTAACTAATCGATGCGCCATGTTTCCAAAGTTGTCCCTAAATCCTGGTTTCAATCTGAATGATCCAATACTAGACAGCACTTTACTGTGGAGGGAGCTGTGACAACAAGCATGACAAAGGGCTCCCCTGCAGGATTCACTTACCCCAATACTTGTTACCTTTTTAAATTGTAAAGTAACAGAGTAATGGAGTTAAAATGCACAGGATATTTTAAATTAAACCTGAGATATCCAATGACACTCCCTTGAACCTGAGATGCTTGGAGCTGAGCCCTAATCCCAGAAAAGCACAGGATATCTGCACTTCGAAGTGGTAAAGTCCACAAGTCCACACTAGACCTCCTTCCTCATGAGAAAGGTCAGCTTCAGCTCTGTCCAGATGCCTACTCAGAGGCTGCCCTAGCCATGACCTGAATCCCTCAACATGAACCAACTCCCTGTCTATACCTCTCTCCAGAAAGCACCAGACACTCCTGACATTCCTGGAATTTAAGAATAAACTCTAGCCTCCATAACTGTTTCTTATTCATCAGAGATTCCCAGTCTGACCCATACAAAAGAACTTTCTTTTCAGTTAACCCAGGATCCTAAACCCAAAGCACTGGATTCCTACATAACATAGTTGTGATTCTTATTAGGACTAAAGACTAGGGGTGAAGGTGATCTTGCTTTTGCCCTGAATAGCATCCACCCCACACTATCGGAAACCCCTTCCCCAACACACACAAACCAGAGCCCAGAACTCACTGCAAAGGGAAGCTGGTGAATCCCAGCAGCCAGGATATCCACCTTCAGTGGGAGGCTTCTGAACAGGAACCATCTCAGACTGCCTCCCAGTCTGTTCAACTGTGGAGATTCAGAGTAAGCATCTAGAAAGCTGAAGCAGAAAAAGAGAAAGATTGAGTCATACAAGGTCCTGTCATGCCTTTCCCACTCTCAGGACAGGGTTACAACCTAATAGTGGGAAGTGTTTGCCCTCTGCTTGAGTCCTTTCCTGCCAATATATCCATGAGGACCCAGTAAATAATCTCAGCACAAATGTAGAACCAAGCTCCCTCCTCCACTGAAACATAATCACAGGTCCATAACAGGCCTGCACTCTCAGTGACCACCCAGACAGCCACCCCTGTGCCTGCCTGCTTCCCTGGGTTAGTACATCCATGCAGGCAGCCCTGCCCACTGATGCCAGGCTACAGTCTGACACAGATCCATGATCTTATAGCCACACTGCTCTGTGCCTTCCTGGTCTGGTATCTGTCCTTTGTCGCTGCTGTCACTTTGTCAACAATTAAAGTTTCAAATTTTCTTTGTGATTTCTATAAATATCTAGATTCTAAGAAGTTATGGACAAAGAACAGAGTTCTTGACAGGAAGTGACAGCACAGTGTCAATGCAAATATTTGCATTTACCTGCTTGCTGCCTGCCAGATACCTTTGTATACTATCATCAATGCTAGTTATCTCACCTCTAGCAGGATAACTAAACAAACCCTGCAGAAATCCTCATCCAAACTCTTCCCTGCTTTGCCCTAGGGAGCAGGGCCAGACACCTACATGCTCCTCTAGCTACACTCAGCCTTCACTGCCTCATCCCACCTCTTGAAGCTCAGGCCTGGAGCTTTTCTCCAGCTGGCAACACTCACACATGAGAACTTTCACTCATGCCTGCACTAAGGGGTGGGTGTTTGCAGCAGAATCTTCTGAATCCCCATCAGGGTCCCCCTCCAACCCCACTGAGACTTACCCCACAGCTGACTACACCCCAAGGCTGGATTCACAGAACCAGTCCTCCAACCAGAAACTCAAGTAGTTCACAAGAGGGAATTAAATCCACTGGGGTTGTAAGATCTAAATCCAAGAGAAGTAGATCTGTAAGAAAAATGAAGCAGCAGGATCTGAATGCAAGTCACACGTCCTAAAAACGTGAGTGTAGGCAGATTAGTCAGACATGAGTGGAAAGGAGGGTACATGCAGTCAGGAATGCACCCTGCACAGTGGAAAACTATGGGAACCCCGAAGGACAAAAACAAGGTCAGTTGAAAACCCACACAGCTCAGCAAGGCCCCACCCCTTTCTCAGAGTGTTCTATAAACATCTTTGGAGTGGAGACTTCCCCCACATACACACCCCTGCCTAACTTTTTACAGTAAAATTACTGTCACTACCTGGGTAATTTTTTTTCTCACAGGAGATGAGAACCAAAACACAACTCTACAACTTTTTCTGTTTGCTCTGTTATTGGGCTTCCAATAACAGAAATACCTCCCACATCACAGCTGATGGTCTTTCACTCTGTGATCTCAAGCACCTATTCCGAATCCATCTTAACTCCTCCTAAACTGCTAAGCTCCCCTAAATTGCTCTGCAGTGGCCCAGGCAAAGGGTAATTTCTCCAAGCCCACCTCTCAATGGAGAAATTACCTGCATGTACTGTCCATGAGTTAGTTCTCAGATCATATGTGTCCTGGGTCAGACTTCCTCTGTTGAGTCCAAGGAACTTGTCCACTGGCCACTCAGGATGACAGGAGGCGAGTCACATATGTCCACTCCCCATACTTGTGAGCTCACTCTGTGAGAAATATTCTAGAATAAAATCTTTCAGGGAAGGGAGGCAGGGCTTAGGAGGGGGGAAAGAGGAGTGAGGCTGTAGGTCAGGACACAGGAGGGAGTGTCCCAGCAGATACAACCCCAAGGACTTAGAAATCGCATTATCTCCTCTCCTCTTCAATGTCCCAGCTAAGATCTATACAAGATGTAAACCACAGCAGCTTTGTAAAGTTGGCCTTGATATAATGGCCTAGGACAGGAAATACTTAGGAGTTTAGGAGGGCAGGTCTCTAACTCCAGAGAGATGGTTCAAAGTGTTAAGTGCACGTTTTGCCTGAGGGAGACCAGGATCAGACCCCTGCATATCACTGTCTCTGAGAACTGTCAGAAGTGACACCTGCATCCTGTGTCAGAAGTAGCCCAAAGGCGCTAACCTGTATGAACATCCCCATCAAAATCAAAAACACCTTATGCAAGTGTGTGTATATCAACTAAGAGAAAAAAAGGTAATATTCATTGAAAGTCAGGAAGAACCAGGGTTCTGAAAAGTAGAGAGAACATAAATACCTGAGAATATACTGAACTGTAGAGTAATTATAGAGTAATGTATACAGTCACATCTGCTTTTTCTGAATCCAAGGAGTAAAACCTTACAATTGAAGACTGGGTTATAAGAATATATTTATTCAACATTTACTCTGTGCCACAGATTGGAAATGTAGGATTCATTTTGTTTGTTTGAGGACCATACCAGATATTTGTGCTTAGAGCTTACTCTTGAGTAAGTTCTCAGAAATCAATCCAGGTAGATTCAGAAGACCATATGTGATGCCAGGGACCGAAGCCGAACAGCCATGAGTGAGGCAATTGCCATCCCCACTCTGCTATCACGCTAGTTCATGACATGTCTGATGTCAACAAACCTATAATATGATGAGTTTAATCCTCAAGTTCCTATTATCTAATCATTGGAGAGATCACACTAAAATATCCAGGTTTATCCAAATGAATCATGTTTTAAATATATATTTATTTTATGTAAAGTTAGAGTAAATACATTGTCCAAGGATACATCTTTTATTTATTTATTTTTTGTTTTGGGGCCGCACCCGGCAGTGCTCATGGGCTACTCCTGATTCTATGCTCAGAAATCACTCCTGGCAGGCTCAGGAGACCACATGTAGCCAGGATTCGAACCACTGTCCTTCTGCATGCAAGGAAAATGACCTACCTCTGGCACCAAGGACACATTTTAAGTAGGTGTCAAGGGATTCATAGATCCAATTAATGTTAACTCAACATGACACACTCAAAAAGGAGAGAAAACACAAGTTTGGAGTCCTGATTGTGACTCCTCAGAAGAGAGAGTTTTCTGATGTTTTCTTATCTGTGAGAAAATTGATATCAAGAGAATAGAGAACTTTGAAGAAGGAAAACAGGCCATAGAAACAGAATGAAGTTCTTTTGGGGTTTTTGGTTTGGGTTTGAGGGTACCTCTGGTGATGTTCAGGGATTATTCCTGGCTCTGCACTCAGACATTACTCGTTGTTATTCTCAGGGGACTATATGAGATTCCAGGAATAATTTCCAGGTCAGCCGTGTGCAAAGTATACTATAGCTCTGATCCAGGGTCTGCATGAATTGTTTGCCTCACCTGCCTGGTGGACATAGCCACCAACTACTGGTTTCCCTGGACCAGGACCTCCCAGAGGTTGCACATGAGCAGACAGGAACAGATGCAGACTGCCCATCACTAGCCTTCCTTTGTTTTTCCCTCTTTAATACCCAGTTAGCACTTTCTGATTACAATACTAAAATCATCATTGACTGTAAGCAAGCAGAAAGAAAATTCGCTAGTAATAAAAAGGAAATGGATCATTTCCGTGGTCATTAAGAAAAAGCATTTAAATTCTGAACAACCTTAGGCAAAATTAGAAAACTAATTCAGCATGCATGTTGGGTGTGAATAGTGCTGAAGCAGCAGGGAGGCAGCAGATGGGCAGGTCCTCAGGTATAAAACCAAGATATTATATAAAAAGGAATGGCCCTCTTCCAGTACAGAAACGGAATCTCTTGAGATGCAGGAACTGAGACCTGATAAGATTCTGAATGATATCAGCACCAGCAAAGATCAGGAGACCCTCAGAAGAGATGTTAATGTTTTAACTACCAGGTCAATTCATAAATCATATGTTGAGTATCCCCTTTGTGTTTTTTCCTCGTCCCTTCATTTAACCTTCTATAAAAATCATAAACCTGATTTGAACTACCTCTGTACAGTACTTATACCAACCAACTACTTGTTAAAATGGAACACAGGTGTCGTGAAAAACACACAGCTCCATGCAATCCAAAACGAGAAAGTAAAAGATTCACTTCAACATCGTCGTTATTGGGCACGTCGACTCCAGCAAGTCCACCACCACTGGCCATCTGACCTACAAATGTGGCAGCATCAACAAGAGAAACATCAAGAAATTCGAGAAGGAGGCCGCCGAGATGGGAAAGGGCTCCTTCAAGTATGCCTGGGTCTTGGATAAGTTAAAAGTTGAGTGTGAACTTGGTATCACCATTGATATCTTTCTGTGGAAGTTTGAGATCAGCAAGTATTACGTGACCATCATTGACAGGACACAGAGACTGTATCGAAAACATGATTATAGTCACCTCTCAGGCTGACTGTGCTATCCTGATTGTTGCTACTGGTGTTGGTGAATGTGAAGCTGGTATCACCACGAATGGGCAGACCCGAGAGCATGCCATTTGGGCTCACACAGCTTATTGTTGGTATTAACAAAATGGATTCCACTGAGCATCCTACAGCCAGAAGAGATATGAGGAAATTGTTAAGGAAGTTAGCATCTACATTAAGAAATCGGCTACAACCCAGATACCTTAGCATTTGAGCCAATTTCTGGTTGGAACGGTGACAATATGCTAGAGCCCAGTGCTAACATGCCATGGTTCAAGGGATGGAAAGTCCACCCAAATTGGAGACACAAACCTTTGAGTATGCAAACAGCAACTCAGATTTATTGGTTCTCAGAGTGCTTTGGGTCCACCACACTGTCCTGATGCAGCAGGGTTTTCCATCTATGGTGAGACCCCGAGCATTCAAACATACAAGCATTTAAAGGAAATCATAGGGTAATGAGCACACAAAACAAAACATTTCATAGGTTACACGTAAGTGTTTCAACATGAAATCACCATTAAAAATCTCAGGAAAAGGCATGATTCCAGCCCCTTCATGACATCATTAGTTTCAGCCCTTATTCTGATGTTTTTCCTAGATCTGGGTATGACCTCCTGGTGGTCACTAGTTGCATTCTGATTTGGTGTGGGGAATTCCCCATGCTAATGGTTTCCCTAGATACGGGTTGGACCCTTCAGGTCCAACCTCCTAATCTACATGGTGGAGACACTTTCTCTTGACAGCTCAGTGACCTGAGAAATTAGTGGAAGGGAGCCTTGATTATTACATCATACTTCAAGCAAACCAGTGACAGAAGTGAGAATAGTATTAAACTCGATTTTATCCTTATTCTATACATATAGTGCCATCTATGTGTTATTCTCTTTTTAGTGACTTGTGCAATTCTTCCTCTGGAGTAGTGGTAGGGCATTTGCCTTGCACTACTTACCCTGGGACCAATAACAAAGATCCTAGCCTAGGCTTTGGCCTGGGATCTGTACAAAAACCAATCCCAGAGAGGTCTGACCTTGATAACTGTGACAGAATAGGACTTCTGGAAACATAATGAAAACACTCTATCCCAGGCTTCATCCTAGGATGGGTACAAAAAATCAAGATTACCATTTATAAAAGACTGATTACAACAACAGTGATGAAATAGAACTTCTAGAACTGTAAAAAAAAAAAAAAAAAAAAAAGACTATCTTAGGCTTCATCCTATGACCTGTGTAAATACCAAGATCTATAGTTAAAGAGGCCCAATTTTATTATCCACAACTGAAAAGAAAGTTGCCTGGCACCTTAAAAAGACTTTGGAGTGTGAAAATGAGTGTGTATGCTGCCTGTTCTTGGTCCCATGACAGTATTCTTCAAGGGAGGACAAACCCAGTACCTCTTAGGCCAAGAGAATTGTCTTTCTTACTTCCCCTATACTTACTGTGCCTTTGAAAAGAATAAATAAGAAACACAAACTTTTTTTTTTTTTTGGTTTCTGGGTCACACTCGGCAGTGCTCAGGGGTCACTCCTGGCTCCACACTCAGAAATTGCTCCTGGCAGGCTCAGGGGACCATATGGGATGCCAGGATTCAAACCACTGTCCTTCTGCATGAAAGGCAAACGCCTTACCTCCATGCTACCTCTCTGGCCCCATCATTTTTATTTATTTATTTATTTATTTTTGGTTTTTGGGTCACACCCAGTAGCACCCAGGGGTTATTCCTGGCTTTACATCAGAAATATCTCCTGGCAGGGGGTCCATATATAATGTCAATATTCGAACCACCGTCCTTCTGCATGCAAGGCCAATGGCCTACCCTCCGTGTTATTTCTCCAGACCCAAGAAACACAAACTTTTTTATGTTGCTGCTGGTTTCGGTTTTTTTGACTCTTTTTTTTGTTGTTGTTGATTTTTGTTTAGTTTTGGTTTTTGCTTGTTTTATTTTTGTTTGTTGCTTATTTGTTTTTCATAGCTTCTGGTTTTGGTTTGTTGTTTGTTGTTTTTTGTTTTATGGTTTTTATTTGTTGTTGTTGCTTTGTTGTGTTTTTTATTTGCTTTGGTTTTGTTTTGTTTTTGTTTTGTTACCTTTTTTTTCTTTTCTTTTTTATCTCCAACAGAACTACATAACTTGAATCATCCTAGTCAACCTCATAAATTGAGGAGGGAAATGGATGGTACCAAGACCAGACAATCGTACGAACTTTTAGTGGAAATAGAAAATGATCAGACTTGAACACCAAACCCAAAGTCAATGACAACATAATACTCAATCTACAAAAAGCTATACAAGTGGGAACCAGTTACATTAGCATTCTGGGGGGTATAGGAGGGAGACATATGGGATGTATGCTAGTAATAGGGGTGGAGGGAGGACAACACTGGTGGTGGGATTGCCCCTCATTTATTGTCACTATGTGCCTTAAATATCACTGTGAAAGATTTGTAATTTACTTTGACCACAATAAAAATTTAAATTAATATAGCTATCATTAAGTTCCCATAACATAAAAAAGGAATCTTGTATGTGATAATACACCTTGGGAGACTAAAGAAGTGTGCACGGATTCAGGACAAGGAAAAGAGGCAATGATGGGGTGGACTTTCCAAGACTATCTACAAAAGAAGGGTGAAGGAAAACTAATGCATTTTAAAATTTCAGCAATAGAACAGCAGTAAGGCTTTTGCCTTTTAGGCAGCCAACACAGAATGGAACAAGATTTGAATCCCAGCATCCCATGTGGCCCCCCCGAGCCTGTCAAGACAGCCTTCTGAGCACAGAGCCAAGAGAAACCACTGAGCCCTGCCGGGTAGGATTCAAAAACCAAATAAAAGAAAATTCAGGAGGAAGGATTACAGAGAGCCCAGCAAATAGAGCATATGCCTTGCATTTGGCTAACCCAAATTTGATCTCTGGAATCCCATATGATCCCTGAGCCTGCCAAAAGAATTTCTCGTCTTTCATTTTCTTTCTTTTTCTTTTCTTTTCTTTTCTTTTCTTTTCTTTTCTTTTCTTTTCTTTCTTTTTCTTTCTTTCTTTCTTTCTTTCTTTCTTTTCGCTCTTTCTTTCTCTTTCTCTCTCTTTTCTTTCTCTCTCTTCCTTCCTTTTTTCCTTCCTTTCTTTTTTCTTTCTTCTCTCCTCCTACTCTTCCTCTTCCTTCTTCTCCTCCTCATCCTCCCGTCCTCCTCCTCTTTTTTCTTCTTGCCACACCTGTCTGCTCAGAAATTACTCCTGGAAGTACTATCACTCCAGCCCCAAGGAGTAATTTCTGAGTGTAGAGTAAGGAGTAAGCACTGTAATGCTGCCAGGTATGATCACAAAGCTAACAAACCAAAAACATCAGGAGGAAGAGAGACACAGGGGACCCAGAGAATAATATCACCATTTTCTGAGAAGTCATATTTAATTCACATCAGTAGTCAGCTCCTTTGTCAGAAAACAGCTGACTATATATCTATCAGTAAGTATTTCCTTTTAACCCACTGGGCTGACAGCTTAACCTTATTTCAGTACCATACTGATTACAATACTTTCAGAATATTGTTTCAAGTCAAGAAATTTATATCTCCCAATATTTTATTTCTCAAAATAACTTTGGCTATATTGGAGTGTCTCATAGTTTCACACAAACTTTTATGAATGATTATTCTAAGTCATTAAGGGATGTCATAGGAGTTTGGGGTTTACGATTTATCTATGCAATCATTGATGTAGGATGATCATCGTGACAGTGTTGTTTGTTTTATTTATGGACACGGGATATTTTTCTATTTCCTGAAATCCTCTTCTATTTCTTAAGTGGCTGGTAGTTCTCCTGGTAAAAGGTCTTTTACTTCTTTCATTCAGTTGATTCTTAGGCACTCAATATGTTGGGATACTATTTTGAGTGGAGGAATCTCTTTGAACTCTTTTGCTTTTAAATTACTCTTTGTGGGACAGGAGAGAGAGCATGGAGGTAAGGCATTTGCCTTGCATGCAGAAGGTCGGTGGTTCGAATCCTGGCATCCCATATGGTCCCCTGAGCCTGCCAGGAGCATTTTCTGAGCATAGAGCCAGGAGTAACCCGAGTACTGCCAGTGTGACCCAAAAACCAAAATAAATAAATAAATAAAAATTACTTTTTGAATATAAGAATGCAATATATTTTTGAGGATTGATAACTACTTTGTCTTACCAGTTTATTGTTTTAAAAAGCTTTTAAGTAGAATCCTTTGAGTTTTTTACATACATTATAATGTTATCTAGAAGGAGTGACAATTGGACTACTTTTTCCCAGTTGAATCCATTTAGTTTCTTTTTGTTGCCTAATTGTTAAAGATAGAAATTCCAGAACCATATTGAATAAAAATGGAGAAAAGAGGAAACCCTCTATTGGGGCTAACCTCGCAGGGGAGGGTATTTATTTTTCTACATTAAATATAACACTAACTGTAGGTTTCTTGTCAATGACTGTTACTATCTTGAGGAAGTTTCCATTATTCCTGTCTGTGGGTAAAAGATTCTAAGTGTCAATGGGTGCTGGATTATGTCAAATTGATATTGTAATATGATTTTTATTTTTCCTTTATATTTCAATTTCCTTCCTTATAATCAGTCTTTTCAGGTTTTATACTTCTTCTTTGTTTAGTGCTGGGGAGTTATTCGCCTCTCTCAATTTATCCATTTCTTTTAATTATGGATGTAGGGAGCATAGTGATTGTAGCAATCTCCTATTTTTTAAATTTCTGAGTGTTGTAATTTCCTTTCATGTCTGTTCATATTTTTTTTTCAATTTTTCTTTGTGAAGTCAGCTTGAGTTTGGTCTAGCTTACTCATTCTTTCAAAGAATCAGCTAATAATTTCATGGACCCTTTGTATTATTTTCTTGATTTCTATATAATTGATTTCTTTTCTAGTTTTTCTTCTGCTAATTTGTGATTCAGTTGTTGCTTCCTTTCTGAGTTCTTAAGATAAATGTTTTGGCTTTTTCTTTCAACTTTTTCTTCTTATCTTATGTACCCTATGTTTCTATAGGTTTTCTTCTTAGAACTGCCATTGCTATGTTGTATAAGCTTTCACAGTTAATTATTTTCTAATCATTTTGGGGAACTTATCATTTTATTTGATTTCTTCTGTGATCCAGTTATTATTTACTAGTATTTTGTTTAGTTTCTTAGTATTGCAATTTCCCCAATCTTGCTTTTGTGTTTATGTTCAGCTTTAGTAACATTGTGGCAAGAGGAAATGCTTGATAACAACTTCTAATTTTTCAACTTCATGTAAGTTTGTGTTATGTCCTAGCATGTGGTATAAACTGGAAATTTTTTTAGTGCAAAGGCAACAGAAATAGTTGTGGAAGAAAATGGTCCTAGATATCAATGTTGATCTTGTCACCAACTATAGAAATAAGGATACTGAGTGATAGCACAGTGGGGAGGGTGTTTGCCTTGCATATGACTGACCTGGGTTTGATCCCCAAAATCCCATATGGTCCCAAGCCTTCAGGAGTGATTCATGAGCTATAGCCAGGAGTAACCCCTGAGTGCTGCTGGGTGTGGCATCCCTCCCAAAACAAGGACTCTACTGTTATGAGTCTTCCTTATTTTTCTTTATAAATATATAGTGTGATCGTTTATATAGTATATGTTTATGTCACATATGTTTTATTCATTATTTTGTCAATTATTAAAATAAGTAGCTTCTTCACAGGAAAATAAAAACAATGGTCTTGAGAGAGAGAGAGAGAGAGAGAGAGAGAGAGAGAGAGAGAGAGAGAGAGAGAGAGAGAAGGGTGCTTGTCTTGCAAGCATCTGACAAGCTGGAAAGCTTGGTTGGAGCTTCAGCACTGCCTTATGGTCCCGATTCCCACCAGTAATGATCCTTGAGCTTAGAATCAGGAGTACACATTGAACATAACTGAATATGGCCCCTACCAAATACAGACAACATGAAACATCAATAACAAAGCAAACAATTAAATGAACAGGTTGCCTACAGAATAAGAGAAATAAAATGAGAGAAAACTATGCATTAATTGAAGAATTCATAGAAAAATATGTAAAGAAGTGGGCAATGGGACTTGATAAGAAACTTTCTAAAGAAGGTATTTATTTAGGTGATCATTAAGAACATTGATATATTTCAATCTTTCTCAACATCAATGGAACTCAAAACAATACTACAATGGGGTATGGCCATTCTAAAAACAATTAGAATGCTCGTTTTAAGGTCAGAGCTAGTGAGCAATGCTGAAAGAAATCAAAGTCTATATTTTTTTAAGTCCCTCAAACATAACTGGCATCATGATGTTATAAGTAGTAACTAAAACTCTTTTATGGTTAACATGTTTGTCCTCGGGTGTTATGGCACTGGAGGATAGAACATTTTTAAGTCCCTGGCACTTTATAATATGAACTTTGCTTTGAGTAACCTCCTAGGGCCTCTTAGTGTTACTTCTTCCTTCTCTCTAGGTTCTCCCTTCCTATGGCCCCATATAAATATTTTGGTTTGGGTTTGGGTTTTGGGCCACACACAGTGACACTCAGGGGTTACTCTTGGCTATGCGCTCAGAAATTGCTCCTGGCTAGGGGGACCGTATGGGATGCCAGGGATCCAACCAGGTCTGTCCTGGATCTGCCGCATGCCAGGCAAAAGTGCTAACGCTGTTATCGTTCCAGCCCCCCATATAAATAATTTTCCAAATTAGTTTCTAAACAAGGAATACTAGGCAGGGTCCTTGAAGTCAAAGTACCAAAGATGGACTCTTCGTGGAACAAAAAAGATCAAACAAGTTGCACTTCTTCCTATCTCTGGAAGTCTTGAGTGCCAGGAACCTCCTCCACCCCTCACTCTCTTTGTACAGTTTCTTGGAGTATAGGGGGAGAACTTACCATTCATAGGAGTAGATCGGTGCTTACTCCACCATCCCGTTATTGCTGAGTGGAGGAACAAGGGAGGGGAGACCAAGCCTCGGCTTCCTGCTGCCCAATCAGGGGACTCAAGGTTCAGCTTAAGCTGACCTGGCTCTTGGTGTGTGTTAAAATGAGGCTCAAGCAGCTGAAAAGAAAGAACAAGCATAGAAAGGGAGAAGGAGATAAAGAAGTGATAAGGCCAGGAGCTAGTTCTCAAAGTGGCTGAAGCTGAAGCATTTCCTCTAGGATGGAGACCTTAACCACACCAGCATAAAGAAACTCTCAAATGACTCACCATTTTCATCAACTTTAGGTTCCCCTGAGTTCTGCCTAGATCAAGCTCCACCCAAGTGTCCCTCTAGCACTGAAACCACCTTTCCAGGCTCCAGATTGACTCACCTTGGTGTTCTGGGCAGTGAGCACACCAGGAGCATGGTGTGGGGGGCTAGGAGGGGCGGGGTGGCTGGGGATCCCTGGTCACACCCCGGGAGTAGGGTGCAAGGGAGGGGAAACAGGTCTGAGATATGTTTCTGGCATTAGGGGAAGAGGGGCCTTGAGGGGGTGGTTGGGAGTGAATGGAGGGCAGGAAGTGTTCAGAGGTTGGGGAAGAGGGTGAGGGGTGCTGTGTGGGGGGTCTGGGACGATTGGGGAATAGTGTGGGTATCAGAGAAAGTAGACTAGAAAGGGTGATTTCGGGGCAGTTTAGAAGAGGCTGGGAATGCTGGGTGGGGAAATGGGGGTCTTCAGGGAGTGGGTTGGAAGGGTGGGTGGAGGTCCTGCGACAGTTGGAGCTGGAGTTATGGGCAAGAGCATTAGCAGGAAAGCAGGAATAGCCAGAAACAGAAAGAGGTGGGGGGGACTTGGGAGGAGGCCGAGGCTGAGGAAAGTGGGGGGAGTCATAGGCAGAAAGATGTGAGGGGGGTCGGGGAGGAGGCTGAGGATGAAGAAAGCAGGAAGAGCCAGAGACACAAAGTAGTGAGGGGGTTCGGGGAGGAGGCTGAGCTTGAATGAAGAGGGGAGAGCCAGAAACAGAACGACGAGAGGGGAGTCGGGGTGGAGATTGAGGTGGAGGAAAACAGGAAGAGCCAGAAACAAAAAGAGGTGAGGGGGTTTGAGAAGGAGGCTGAGCTTGATCAAAGTGGGGAGACCTAGAAAGAGAAAGATGTGAGGGGCGTTGGGGAGGAGGTTGAGGTTGACGAATGCAGGGAGAACCAGAAAGTAAAAGAGGTTGAGGAGGAGGTCGGGGTTCAGCAGTGTTGGGGTGTGGATTGGGTAAGGAAGTTGGAGAATCTTCAAGGGTGAAAGGAGGGGAGGGAAGGCGGAGGAGGCGGAAGCGGCGTCGGTGGCGGTGGGTGAGGTGATGAGAGGGATGAGGGGGATGAGGAGGATGAGGAGGATGAGGTTGCCAAGGCATGCCAATCAAGAGCAGCAAGAGCAGCAAGAGCAGCAAGAGCTCCCAGAGAATCTCTCAAAGGAGCAGGAGCTGGCGGGCGTGCCTGCTTTATATACCTCCAGTGACCTCACAACTTTCTGTGTCTCCATAATGCCCCTTATGACATCCCCTCCGTTGCTGCTTGGCTACCAGCCTAATGGCTGGAGAGCCTTGATTTGTTTGCTGCCTCGAAACTTGAAGGAGCCCAAGCTCTTAACTCTAGGGAGAACAAAAAGGATCCTTGTGGAACCAATGTTGATGCTATGTACTGCAGGTAAATTTAATAGCACTGCCCTATTAAATTTTATTTCTTTTGTAAATGTAGTTTTAATTATTATTGAGATAATATGGTACACAATAGTGGTAATGTTTGATGCACTTGGCACATAAAGTTGCTGTAATAGCACCACTTCAGTGCCATTTTTCTTAGGTAACTTCTAGTCTGGCCCTCTTTGCCCCCCCTCCACCCAGCTTGGGAACATCGGTTCAGATTCTATTTAAATATTTTTCATTTAAAATATATTTTTATTTTGAACTTTTAAAATGATACATAAAAATTAAACCAAAATACTCAACCAGATAATAATATAAAACTAATTATTCTATTTCCCATTAACATCATTTTGAAGTAGCAATACTTATTTTTTATTACAATTACTTTAAGCCAATTTAAGTTTTTTAAGCTGATCATGTGATTGTTCAGAGACCTAGGAAATAGCTCAGTGGACATAATTTACATGTAGAAGCTCCAGTTTTCATCCTAACCACTATATGATACCCCAAGAATTAACAGAGAAACACAAAAACTCTTAGCTGGGTAAGGTCAAAAGACCAAAATAGTCTTGATTTCTTAGAAAGAATTGAAGAGGTTGGGGGCCAAGTAGTCTCAGGGGCATCGAGAGAGTTAAAAATGGACAGAAGTGGGTCTGAGATAGGTCTGAGATGTAGGGCATTTGCCTTGCACAAGGCCAACCCAGGACAGATAGTGATTGGATTCCCAGAATCACATAGAGTACCCAAGCCTTCCAGGGGCGATTTCTGAGCACAGAGCCAGGAATAGCCCCTGAGGGCCACCTGGTGTGAACCAGGAAAAAAAAAAAAAAAAAAAAAGACAGAACTAAATATCTAAGCCAGAAGCAACAACAATGGAATCAAGAGACCCAAATTTTGGCCTGGAGTGGTAGTGCAAGTGGTAGGGTGTTTGCCTTACATGCGCTAGCTAACTTAGGATGGAGTGTGATTCAATCCCCCAGCATCCCAGGTTAGCCATATGCAAGGCCTACGCCCTACCACTGTGCTATCTCTCCAGTCCCTATTATTTCTGAAAGGGCTTTATACATTTAAACTTTACATATTTTTTGTCACACCTGGCGAAGCGCAGGGGTTATCTTGGCTCTGTGCTCAGAAGTCACTCCTGGAAAGATGGGGGTGGTGGGGGAATCAAACTGGACTCCATCCTGGTTGGCCTTTTGCAAGGCAAATGCCCTACTGCTGTGCTCTCTCTCTGGCCCCACTTTCCCACTTTTTTCTCTTTCTTTCTTTCTTTCTTTCTTTCTTTCTTTCTTTCTTTCTTTTTCTTTCTTTCTTTTTCTTTCTCTTTCTCTCTCTTTTTCTCTTTATTTCTTTCTTTCTCTTTCTTTTTCTTTCTTTTTCTTTCTCCTTTCTCCTTCCTTTCTTCATTTCTCTCTTCTTTCTTTATCTCTTCTTTCTTTCTCTTTCTTTTTCTTTCTTTCTTTTTCTTTCTCTTTCTCTCTCTTTTTCTCTTTATTTCTTTCTTTCCTTCCTTCCTTTCTTTCCTTTCCTTCCTTTCCTTCCTTCCCTTCCTTCCTTCCTTCCTTCCTCCCTCCCTCCCTCTCTTTCTTTCTTTCTTTCTTTCTTTCTCTTTCTTTCTTTCTTTCTTTCTTTCCCTCTTCTTCCTTCCTTCCTCTCTTCCTTTTCTTCCTTCTTCCCTTCCTTTTCTTCCTTCCTCCCTTCCTTTTCTTCCTCCCTTCCTCCCTTCCTCCCTTCCTCCCTTCCTTCCTCCCTTCCTTCCTTCCTTCCTTCCTTCCTTTCTTTCTTTTTTCTTTCTTTCTTCTTTCTTTCTTTCTTTCTTTCTCTTTCTTTCTTTCTCTTTCGTTCTTTCTCTCTTCTTCCTTCCTTCCTCCCTTCCTTTTCTTCCTTCCTCCCTTCCTGTTCTTCCTTCCTCCCTTCCTTTTCTTCCTCCCTTCCTCCCTTCCTCCCTCCCTTCCTTCCTTCTTTCTTTCTCTTTCTTTCTTTCTTTCTTTCTTCCTCTCTTCCTCCCTTCCTCTTTTCCTTCCTTCCTTTTTGGGCCATACCCAGTGACACTCAGGTGTTACTCCTGAATATGCACTCAGAACTCGCTCCTGGCTTGAGGGACCACAAGGGATGCCAAGGGATGGAACCATCCTAGGCTAGTGTGCAAGGCAAACGCCCCACCGCTTGCGCCATTGCTCCAAGCCCACTTTACCACTTTTCAGTAACACTTCTTTCTCCTGGTGAAATGCTTTCCGCCACCATAGATATTGCCCCATCCCAGCCCCCCAAAGGCCATCCACGTTATCTACTGAACACTACTTCTCATGTTTTTGTTTCCATTGTCTTTGGGTATTAGTTATTTCACCATTATATTTCTTTATATCCACATATGTGAGAGATTATTCTTTGCTGGTCTCTCTTCCTCTGACTTCACTCAGCATGATACTCTTCAGGTCCTTCCATGTAGCAGGAGATTTCTGAGTGCACAGCCAGGAGTAACCCGTGAGCACTGCTGGGTGTGGCACAAATATCACAGTGCAAAAAATAATATATATATAAGCACCTCTTACAAAAGATTGGTGGGTTGGGTGGGAGGCAAAAGAGATGAGGGATTGGTGGTGGGAAATGGACATGGTGAAGGGATTGATATTGAAATAAGGTATACCTAAAACCCAATCATGAATAACATCATTATTTCATGGCAGCTAAATTAAAATAATAATAATAATAATAAAGGTAATGAAGGTGTAAGGGTAGAGAAATAGTAGGGCAGGAAAGACATTTGTTTTGCCTGAGTCTGAATCAGGTTCTATCTCTGGCACCAGAAATGGCGCCCTGAGCACTCTGAGCACTGCTGGTGTGGTGTAAAAACAAACAAGCAAAGAAAAAACCATAATGATCTGGTGAGCTGTGTGCATTTCACTTGCTGCTTCTCAGCTTCAGCCCTTATTAATTGGTCCTATTAAGGGTTTTAAAAGTAGGGCCAGAGAGATAGCAGGCCTAGTCTGAAATCAAGTTGCTGGGCCCCTCTTTCGACAGCAGTTCCCTGTGGTTCCCTAGCTTTTCTTGAGCCTCAGACCTGCCATCTTTGCTTGATTGTTTTATTTGGGGGCCAACCACAACCAGCTGTGCTCAGCACTTTTTCCTGGCTCTGCACGAAGGCCTGGACACTGGAAGGAGACCCGGAGCCATCTACTTGATCTATGCAATAAACTCTGATTATCTTCTTAACTTTCTGACTTGTATGTCAACCTTTAGAGAATTCTCAAGAACTCACCAGCACAGGTAAGAAAATCAACTTTTAAGGTAACAAACAGCATCAGCCACTGTAGCAGAAGCCTCATGCCCCAATCCCAGGGCATTTGAGAGACACGGGTCTGGAAGCAAACGCTGGCGCAAAAATAATCTACACATAGTTAAGGGGAGAAAACAAGTTCGGGAACTTCCACATGCAAGCCTTCTGCTCCTGTGAAGCTGATAGCTCAATCGTGGAAAACCAACACTTCAAGCCATCTCTCCCTGAGTCCCTTGGGTCTTTATTAAGACTCACAACACCCTCGGGTGGAGAACAGGTGATCTAAGGCACCAGTCCAAAGGATGTTTCCCCCCAAAGCTGCTTCCAACCAATTACTAATGAGCATATCCTGAATAGGATGGAATCCGGTTATCCCAAAAAGCCACCTGGAGCATCTGAGAAGGTAAGGTACATCCTGTTAGCCCAGAGTCTTTCTGAAGTTCGGGGCTCCTTCTCCTCCCCTTCCACTCTCCTCTTTTTCTCCTCCCCTTCTCTCCCTCCTCTTAGCCCCCTCCAAGAAAAACTCAGTTGAAAACAAATGTGCTTTAGAAAGGGAAATCAGGACCCAACATCACACACACACACACACACACACACACACACACACACACACACACACACACACACAGACCTCCACCAGGTGGAGGCTCCATTCAGGCTGCTCAGGGTCAAAACTGCGGCGACGTTTCTGCTGCCTGCGTGTTTTCTGAGGTGATGTATAAAATGCCAGCTGGCCTGTGGTTCCCTCACAACCCAGCCCAAGGTGTGAGAAACACATCAGACAGACCAAGCTGAGCTGCATCACACACAGCCTGCATTGTTACACTTTTAGTTCAGGAAATCTGAAAAGCTGAGAAGCAGCTCCTTGGTTCTTTTATAAAGTACATAGATACAATTTATATCGATGTGCCAGAATTTAACCACTGTTAATGTTTCTTACATATATTGTCCCAACACTAGGGTGTTGTTCCAAGGTGACACTTCTCTAATATCCTATAGACCTGTCCCAATTCAGGTTCCCAAGTCCCCCAAGATTAACTCTGTAGATTAACTCTCCAGTTATGTTGCTTTGGCTATTTGTAGCTTCCTTTACTATGTACTCTTGTTTTATGTTATAGAGATTCTATCTTTTGATTTGGGGGGGGGGGTTATGGGCCACACCCAGTGATGCTCAGGGGTTACTCCTGGCTATGCACTCAGAAATCGCTCCTGGCTTGGGGGACCATATGGTCCGTCCTAGGTTAGCACATGCAAGGCAAATGCCCTGCCGCTTGCACCGCTGCTCCAGTCCCTCCTATCTTTTGATTTTTTTTTTTCATGAAAAAATCAAATCCTGAATTTTTTTATTTTCTTGATCCTTGGCAGTGCTTAGAGGTTGCTCCTGATTCTTCATTCATGGATCACACCTCATGGGGCTCAGATTAACATATGGGATACTCAGGACTGAACCCAGGTCAGCCAAGTACAAGGCATGAGCCCTACACTTTATACTATCTTTCTGGCCCCAAATCAAATCCCTTTTTATTTTACTTTTTGTTTAATTTCCACATGTTTGAATTTTACCACCTGTTTCTATTTTGGATTAATTTCCCTTTTTAAAACATAGTGGTATTTCTATCGTCTTGATTGATGAAGATGTTCTGAGACCCAGCATGTAGTTTGTCTTAGAGGGTATTCCATGTGCACTGGAGAAGAGTGTGAACTCAGCTCTGTGGATAAAGGGTCCATATATGTCTTGTAGTACCATCTCTTCTGTTTCTTTCTTCAAGACCAGAGTCCCCTTGTTGATATATATTTATTGGTATTTGGGTCTAGCCTGGCAGCTCTCAGATGTTATTCCTGACTGCGCTCAGAAATCATTCCTGGCAGGCTTGGGAGACCATATAGAGTGCCGGGGACTGAACCCCGGTCAGCTGCATGTAAGGCAAATGCCTGACCCGCTGTGCTATGACTCAGTTCCCTTGTTGATTTGGGGGGGGGGTCTGGTTGTTCTGTTCAGTGATATTATAGGAGTGTGAAAGTTTCCTACTACTGTTGTGCTATTATTAATATCTTCCTTCATATGTATTATCTGAAAGGATTATGGAGATAAAGTATTTATGACCATCATTTTGTAGAAGTTATGCTTGTATGTAAACTTAGTCATCTTTTTTTGTTTGTTTGTTTTTGTTTTTGGGCCACACCCAGCGGTGCTCAGGGGTTACTCCTGGCCATCCACTCAGAAATAGCTCATGGCAGGCACGGGGGACCATATGGGATGCCGGGATTCGAACCAACCACCTTAGGTCCTGGATCAGCTGCTTGCAAGGCAATACCGCTGTGCTATCTCTCCGTCCCCAGTTAGTCATCTTTTAAAGAAACTTCATTAATGAAGTTTTTGCAAAACTGGTTTAAAGACTATAAACTTTCTAAGTTGTTGCTTGTCCTGAGGTGTTGTATCATTACTTCAAATCAGAAAAAAGTCTTGCTGGTTAGAGTATTCTTGGTGATGTGCTCATTTTATCAAGCCTTTTTTTTTTTAAACTATCTACCTCCTTCTCTTCCCACCTGTAGAGTCTCATTTGATAGACCTTGCTGTGTCTCTTATGGGAGTTGCTTTGTAAGTTCCTTCCAAGAATTGCTTTGTAAATTCCTTCCAATATCTGTTTGTGATATCCCCTCTGTGGACAACAGGGAGACTTCTCCAAAAATTGAAAACAAGGACAGGAGAGATAGCATGAAGGTAGGGCACTTGCCTTGCATGCAGAAGCATGGTGGTTCAAATCTCAGCATTCCGTATGGTCCCCTGAGCCTGCCTGGGGCAATTTCTGAGAGTAGAGCCAGGAGTAACCCCTGAACACTGCAGGGTGTGACCAAAATAAAATTAAAAACATGATCTGCATATGATCTTAGCAAATGCACTCCTAGACATTTATCCCAAGAACACAAAAAACACTAATCTGAAAAGATAAATGTTCATTACAGAGCTGTTTACAATGGCCCAGATCAGAATCTGCACTAGTGCTTGCCAACTGGGGAAAGAATAAAGAAAGTATGGACTATTAATCATCTATAAGAAAAGATGAAATGGGGCCTAGAGAGATAATACAATGAGTGGAGCACTTACCTTGCACACTGCCAACTGGGTTTCATCCCTGGCATCCTATATGAGTACACCATATGAGTACCAAATGAGTACAGAACCAGTAGTTACCCCTGAAAAATCTCAAGATGTGGCCCAAAAACAAAAAATGAAAAAAGTAAAGGAAAAACAGATGAAATCATGAGCCTAAAGATAGTACAGGGGGCAGAGTGTTTGCCTTGCTTCATACACCAGGTTTGATTCCCAGTACCATAGATGTCCCCAAGTACTGCAGGAAGTAATCCCTGAACGTAGACCCAAGAGTCATCTCTGAGCACTGCTAGGTATAACCCCAAACCAAGAAACTTAACATTAAAAAACAAATAATCTCAGCTGATTTCCCACCAAATGGAAAGTAGGAACATTGAAGACATCTATCTGTCTGTGAGATTTCCCAATATATCTGACCATTGTGTTAGCTCCCCATTTTTCCTGTTTTTTTGGGAGGGGGCCACTGACTGTTCTCAAGGATCACTCTGGTGATGCTCAGGGGACCTACTCGGTGCTGAGAATAGAAAGCAACTCAGTCACTCCACTACTAGCTTCCCTGTTCCCTCCCCAGTTGGAGGAACACATTTATACCAGAGTTCCAGGGATCACATCTAGAACATCTGTCTGAGGCCTCGAGGCTAGCCCGGGGGGTGACTGTGACCTGGTGACTGCCCTCTCCTCTGCCTGGCAGAGAAGTCCTTGGCAGCAGGGTCCCTGCCAAGAGAGGTCCCCTTGAGAGGCCACAGCTCTGAACACCCACTTGCTCACTAGCTCAGAGCATTTTGGAAGTGCATCAAGGGATTCTGGTTGCATAGTCTGGTTGCATAGCACAGACCAACCAGCAGGGGAGTCAACCACGGAATTAGGAGGCTTCAGAATCAAAGTCAAGGTGCTAGCTGGGTGTTTCTTGCAGGGAATCCATTCCTGGCCACGGGAGCTCCCTTCGGGGTCCTCAGGAGGCCGACTGGCAGAGCTCTCTGATAGCTCTGCTGATAGGGACTTTATCCTAAGCCGATTATCTTCCTGCTACTCGGCTCCAAATAACCAGTGTGCATTTATGGGATCTAAGTGATAACAGAGTGGCCTGAGAGATAGTGCAGCAGTAGGGCATGTTTGCCTTGCATGCAGCTGACCCGGCATGCCATATGGTCCCCCCAAGTCAGGAGTGATTTCTGAGGGCATAAACAGGAGTAACCCCTGAACATCACCGGGTGTGGCCCCAAAACTACAACAACAAAATGTGATAACACAGCCGAAAGGGTTTTTGCCTTGGACATGTCAACTGAGTTCCATTTCTGCTATCGAATAGGGTTCCCCGACCCCACCAGACATGATCCTTGAGTGCATAGCCAGGACTAAGGCCTGAGCACAGTTGAGTATGGCCCCAAATAATAAGATATGGTACCCCAGCATTTCAAGATAGTCCTGGTAGATGCAGCTCTGCGGTGATGTCCAGGCACACAGGGATCAAGCAGAGCTACATACATCCTTCCTGCTTCCACTGAACTGCTCACCCAACTGGCCAAGAATTGCCCTTATCCTTGCCTCCTACCCCCCACACACCCAAAAGGGCAACTAGGAACACATTCCTTTTGTGGGGACAGGAGGAGAGGGTGCCAGGAATGGAACCCAGGGCCTCAGGTATTCAGTTCATATGCTCTACCCGGGAAACACCTCACACCATTTTCTTATGTTTTGCCCCTCCCCTTGCATTTGCTGTTGCCAATCCATGGTGGTGAGTGATGGTTAGCATATACCTGGCAATGATTGGTGGCAGCACAGCAGGATCACAGGTTTTTTGTTTGTTTGTTTGTTTTGGGGGCTCACCCAGTGGCACTCAGGGGTTACTCCTGGCTCTCTGCTCATAAATCACCCCTGGCGGGCTCAGGGGACTATATGAGAAGCCAAGGATTGAACCCAGGCCTGTCCTGGGTTGGCTACGTGCAAGACAAATGCCCTAATACTGTATTATCACTCCAGCCCCCAGACTTTATATATTCAGGGAACAGGTTCTAGGGCTTGGAGGGAGCCACACCCTTTTGAATGTGGTGCTCACTAGGCCCATGCACTTGCATCCACACCGGGTTGAGGTGTTCCAGGAAGCCTCTGATGGCAGTGCTGATCAGAGTGAAGGTGAATGCCAGGCACTGAACTCATGTGCTCCTGCTCGCCAGGCTTGTAGCTTTTGGCCCTGAACCATGCTGGAATACATTGCTAACAATTCCTGCCCCATCTTTGTTCTATTTAATAATAATAATTAAATAATTTTGTGGCGTGTTAGGAGGCTGTAAGAGGATCAGGACTTGATCAAAGGCTTTCAATCAGGAAACTTTCTATTTTATTTTGGTGTTTTGGGGTTTTGTGTGTTTTACTTGGGGGCCAACCACAACCAGCTGTGCTCAGCACTTTTTTCTGGCTCTGCACTCAGGAATACTCTTGTTAGGGCTTGGGGGAGCCTATGAGATGCCCAGGATTGACTGAACCTTCGTCAGCTGCCTGCAAGTTAACTAACTGCCCTACCCATTGTCCTACACTTGGGTCCTTTCACCAGGAAACTTTCAAGAAAAAAGGGGAAAGCGGGGAGGGAGGGAGCACTTGGCCACCTGGGCAAGAGCCCTGCTCTGCTGGCAGTGGGCAAATCCTGTGCGGGAGCCCTAGTGGGCTGGGCAGATGGCAGGTGAGAGGGAAGGACAGTCTGGGCCAGAGAGGGGAGGGGAGCCGACCGAGACTCTCAGGATGCCAGTGTGTAGAGCCCACACTTTCTGGCCAGTGGGGGTCTGGTCAGGCGCTTCCCCAGGGGCACTGCACTGGCTCAGGGCCTGACTCCTGAACCACAACCATCTTTCTCAGAACCAGCTCTTCTAGCCCTGGGCGAGGGGTCATGACCGCACTGTCCAGCAGGGGGCGCCAACGCTATGCACGGATCCTGTAGCTGCTGTGGCTAAATTCTCCAGCAGGAGGCGACAACGCCACGCATGTGCATAAGGCTGCTATGACTACACTGTCCAACAGGGGGCGCCAATTCCCGCATACAGTTCCCGGCCTCCCTGGAAACTCCCTGTTCTTGGAGGGTAACCTTGACCCCAGTGACAGGGTCCCTGCCAGCCCAGGGCTCTTCCAATTATTTTGTCTTTGTCTTTCTGTCTCTTTGCTCTGCCAGGCTGTGTGTGTTCAGGAAGGTGGGGAAGAGAACAGGGAGAAGAAAGGAAGATGTGGGGCTATGGGTAAAGGAGGTGGAGGGAAGAGGGAAAGGAGGGTGGAGAGGAGAGAAGGGTAGGAAGGGGGAAAAGAATAGAGAGAAAGGGTGAGGAGTTTGGGAGGAGAGGGGAAGGAGAGAGGAGGGGAGAGGAGAGAAGAGGAGGAGAAGGGGGAGAGGAAGTGGGCAGAGAAGAGGGGAGAAGGGGAAGGAGAGAGGGAACAGGGAGGGAGCAGGAGGACCAAGAGGAGGGCATCAAGAGGAGGGTAGGGAATGCGCAGGGTCACAACCTGTACTTCCCTGAGCTTCCCTGGGGCAGGGAAGCTCTTGCTCTTTCTCTGTTGTGTTTGATGCTGAGGGGTCCCCCAGGGGCTCATTTGGAGCCAGGGAACAAGACCCAAGGGGTTAAGATAGGCATCACAGAGAGAAGAGAAGCAGGTAGTGACTGTAGGTCCCCCACCCCATTCAAAGGGGTTATCATCTGCCCTCAGCAACAAGCTAGAGAGACAATCCGAGGACCAGAGTAGAAGGCCACTGATTCCTGGAGGCCCACACTCTCTGCCCTCTGGCCCTACTGGGCTTCCCAGAGGCTGGGCAGGGTGATGCACTGCTGCCTCTTATGAGCCTCTGAGCAATAGGCCACACCCCATGGGCTGTGAGGAGGAAACTTGGGCAGGCCCTACTTCATCAATCAGAGGGTGGGGTCCGGGGCAACTTGGCACTGCAGACAGCACACACCTTCTGCCTCCTTCACTCCTGCTCCTGACCTCACCTGCTGGGCTCTGAAGTTCCAACCCCTAAGTCCCATTAGAGGCAGTGGCAGCTGACCAGGAAGCAGCTTGGCCTGAGGCAAGTACTGAGGTTTCCTCTCCAAGGCCAAATTCCTGCTGGCTGCTGAGGGGAATTGCAGAGTCTGTGACCCAAGGCCCTTCAGACAGGGGGAGGTCTGGTCTCTGGGTGGCTCAGGGAGTTCTGGGCAAAGGTGGGGTGCTGGGGAGGGAGCTGAGGCTGGAGCAGTCCCAGCTGGCAGGAAGAGTAACAGAGCGATATATCCGATCCCACTTTCTCCCCATCAGGGGATCCCTATCAGGATCTCCTTCCTCTCAGCCAGCTCAGGGCATACTGGTCAGAAAGTGGGGAAGGGGGAAGAGGCTGGGAGGGGGCAGGTGCCAAGGAGAAGACAGGAATCTTCTCTCCGGCCTGCCAGTAGGGAAGGGGTATGATGGGTGGCAGTGAAAGGGGACATGGGAGCAAGAGCTCCCCTCTGCCTGCTGGGGACTGATGTTAGGGAGTAAGAGAGAGTGTGTCTACCTGGAAGAATGCACAATGCACACCCCCTCAAGGGAAGACAAAGGTACTAAACATGGAGTGGAGTTGGGCTTGAGAGGGTTATTCTTGTCCTGTTTCCCCAGAGATCTCACTAGTCCCTCAGACTGCTATGATGTCTTCTTCAGACTCTCCTGGAGAAGGTTCTGGAAAAACCTAAAAGCTCCATGAAGGAAGCTCTTTCTACCGCAGTGGACAACACACACACATACCACACACACACACACACACACACACACACACACACACACACACACACACACACACACACACCTCTCTCTCTCTCTCTCTCTCTCTCTCTCCTCCTTCTCTCCACTCTCTCCTCTCTCTCTCTCTCTCTCTCTCTCTCTTTCTCTCTCTCTCTCTCTCTCCTCTCTCTCTCTCTCTCTCTCTCTCTCTCCCTCCCTCCCTCCCTCCCTCCCTCCCTCCTTTCCCCCCCCCCCTCCTTTCCTGCACAGTGCCTCCAGCCTTGCTCTCTGGTTTTGAGTCTGAAAAGTTTCTGAGCAGCTGCTGTTTGTCCATATAGGCCAGGGCCTAAATAAAGCTGATGTCTCCCGAAACCTGTCTGTGGATCATTTCCCCATTGCTATCCTGGTCCCTCTGACCTGGCAGCTGAAGGGGGTTGAAGACGCGTGGCCTGGGCCAGCAGAGAAAGGCCCCTCCATCCATTCCATCACAATCCAGGGCTGTGATTCTACAATGGTACTGACAACTGATCATTAAACATTGTTTTACACCTTCATGTCCTATCCTTCACTTAAGAAAATATGAGATAGGCCCGGAGAGATAGCACAGCGGCGTTTGCCTTGCAAGCAGCCGATCCAGGACCAAAGGTGATTGGTTCGAATCCCGGTGTCCCATATGGTCCCCCGTGCCTGCCAGTAGCTATTTCTGAGCAGACAGCCAGGAGTAACGCCTGAGCACCGCCGGGTGTGGCCCCCCCCAAAAATAAATGAGATATATTACTAAATGAAACCAGGTTTGAGACTCCTTTTGAACATTCCTTAATCTTTAATTCCTGAAGTGACCCTGCAGAAGTGTAATAACTGATCTTAGAACATTGCAATTCTCAAAATGCTCAGAGCAAGGTTGAAATCAGCACATACTCAAATGTACTCTAAACAGCCTTTCATAAATTTTTCATGCAACAAACCCTAGGTATCTATTATGCTTTTTAATGCCCAGCCTATCCAGTGTAGAGTTTGTTCTGGGGAACACTGGCATTCTAACTCCAGGAGTCTGTTATTTCTTACTTGTCAAGTTCTTCTCCTCCCCTACTAGGAAAATTATGGAAAATTAATTTTTTTCCAGAGCCTTTGATGGAGGCAAAGGAAATGCTCTCATACAAGTCCCACATTCATGTTCTTGTTGGTGTTCTGGAACTTCCATTTGGGGGCTCAATTGCAGACTTGCAGATTGAGATTCTAACTACGGCATGAAAAGTGATGGAGGTAGAGATTTTCCATTTGAATCTATTAAATCAAGTTAAAGTGTTGTTAACCTCACTATTTTCTCATTATCCCATTACCCCATTACTCACTTTCTGTTAGACAGTATCAGCCTCCTTGGATCAATACCTGGTGATATGCAGATGTTTAGTTGCATTCTTCTGGTCCACAGGATTATGGACCACGCAGGTGAGGCTGCTTTTTATCTGGTTCGGAGGTAGGGCCAGGCTTACATTTCTGTTGTTGGGAGATTGCTCCCACATCTGTCTCTGCTCTGCTTCACTGGGTAGATCCCAGGTCACTGTCAAGTGGTCTGTGATGTTAAGGGACTCACACTCAAGGCTGACATTGCACAAGCCAGATGCATAGATAACAGTGAAATAGACATTGATAACTGTAGACACTAAGCTAGGTTGTTCACTCCAAAGTCATTCCAAGTTCCCTTTCTATTGCTGCTTCCATATGTGATAGTTTGGAAAGCAAATTTTAATTTGTAGTATTTTTATAGTTGCACTGATTTTGGAGTAAGGGGAAATCTCTCTGGATCTTTACTTATGAAAAGGGAAAACCTCAAAGCAAAACATACTACCTCAGCAAACCTCAGCAATCTCATTCTTAGGCAGCTATCCCAACGATCCATAAACTCTACTCAGAAAAACATTTTCATGAGGCCTGAGAGATAGCACAGCACTACGACATTTGCCTTGCATTCAGCCTACCTGGATGGACCCAGGATCAATCCCCAGCATCCCATATGGTCCTCTGAGTGCCAGAAGCTTTTTCTTTTTTCAGAAGCTATTTCTGATCTCAGAGCCACATGTAATCCCTGAGTTTGAAGAGTGTGGCCCAAAAAGCAAAGCAAAAACAGCAAGCAAACAAACCAAAAACAATAATTACAAGTCAGTGTTCACTCCAACATTATTCAGAGTAACCTAAATCTGAGAATAAGCCCAAAATTGAAGAACAGATAACTAGATAAAGAAACTATGGAATATATACACCACGAAATACTAACTTGGCCACAAGAAAAGATAGTATTATGCAATTTATCACTGCATGTCTGGAATTGGAGGAAATCATACTGGGTGAAGGTAGTCAGAGAGAGAGAGAGAGAGAGAGAGAGAGAGAGAGAGAGAGAAAGAGAGAGAGAGAGAGAGACATACAGAATGAGCCCACTCTGTGGGATAGAAAGAAGCACAGGAAGGAAGTAACATGGGGCGAATAAAATCTTGGAAGGACAAAATTACTTCACTATATCATTATATACAGAAAATGCATTTGACAATGTATAAAATCCATTTGTGATGGAAATTATTAATAAATATGGAATAAAAAGAAGATGCTTTAACATAATAAAAGCCATATATGACAAATAACATCAATAAAAATCTGCTATCTTTTCCACTTAAATATGATAACAGAGGGGCCAGAGCAATAGCGCAGTGGTAGGGCATTTGCCATGCACATGGACAGAACCCTGTTTTATCCACAGCATCCCATGTGGCCCACTCATGCCTGCCAGGAGCAAGTTCTGAGTACAGACCCAGGAGTAACGCCAGACCACCACTGGTGTGGCCCCAAAACAAAACAAAACAAACAAAAAATGGTAAAAGTAAGAAAAACCATTTTTCTTTTCCTTTTTTTTTTTTGTTTTTGTTTCTGTTTTAGTTTTGGGCGATGCTCAGGTGTCAATAGCTTTCACTCAAAATTACACATGGAGGTGCTCAGGGGACCATAGGAATTGAACCATATTGCATATTGCATATTGTTGGCCATATTGCAAGACCTACTCTCTGTTTTATCTCTGGACCCGAATATCCATGCATACCACTACTTTTTAATATAGTCCTAAAACATTTGTATAAGAAAAAGAAAGAAAAGGATACTTTATTGTAAAGAGAAGACATAAAACTATCGCTATTTGTAGATGACATGATAATATGTATAGACATTTCTTTTTTTTGGGGGGGGGCACACCCGGCGGTGCTCAGGGGTTACTCCTGGCTGTCTGCTCAGAAATAGCTCCTGGCAGGCACGGGGGACCATTATGGGACACCGGGATTCGAACCAACCACCTTTGATCCTGGATGGGCTGCTTGCAAGGCAAACACCACTGTGCTATATCTCCGGGCTCTGTATAGACATTTCTAAAGAAACCCATTTGAAAGAGCCAGTAAGTTTAGAATAAATAGGGGCCAGAGAGCTAGCATGGAGGTAGGGCACTTTCCTTGCATGAGGAAGGACAGTAGTTTGAATCCCGGCATCCCATATGGTCCCCCGAGCCTGCCAGGAGTGATTTCTGAGTGTAGAGCCAGGAGTAAACCTTGAGCGCTGCCGGGTATGACCCCCCCCCCAAAGTTTATCGTAAATATCAAATCACATAAATCTATTGCAATTCTCTGCACAGACAATACATAGAATTTGGGGAAATAAAAATTAAAAAAGCAATCCCACTTATAATTATGTTTAGATACAAATATGTTTAGATAAATTACGTTTAGGAAGGCAGGAGTTATAGTCTAGCAGGTAGGGAGCTTGCCTGCTCTTGACTGACGTTCAAATCCCTGGCATCTCATTTGGTCTTCCAAATACTACCAAGAATAATTCCTGAGTGCTTGGTAAGAAGTAATTTATGATCATGTCTCTCCTCCCCGAAAAAACTAAATGCCATGAAGTAAACCTAACAAAGGATGTGAAACACATAGACACTGGAAATAGTAATATATTATTTATTTTGTTTTCTTTTTGTTTGTTTGGATTTTGGTTTTTGGTCCACATCTGGCGCTGCCTAGGGCTTACTCCTGACTTTGCACTCAAAGATCACTCTTGGTAGCTCTTGGAGGACCATATGGAATGCTAAGCTAGCTGTGTGCAAGTTATGTGCCTTACACCCTGGAATATCTCTCCAACTCCTATACTTAGCAAAAACAGAAGACACTAAAAATTACAATTATTGAAAGAATAAACATTACTAAAATGGTCTCCCTAGCTATCTCTCCAACTCCTATACTTAGCAAAAACAGAAGACACTAAAAATTACAATTATTGAAAGAATAAACATTACTAAAATGGTCTCCCTAGCTAAAGCAATCTATTGATTCAGTACAATCTCTATCAAAATAATAGTGTCATTTTTGAAAAAATAAAGTAAATATTTCTAAATATATTTATGCCTACACAAAAGACCCCCAAAACAACAAAAACTATTTTGAGAGGACAAATCAAACCACCATTGTTGTGTATGTAAATATTTTAGGGGATTATTATGTTACTGACCCTAACCTGATTGGTGATTGTGCCCTACCCTAGCGTGTGACCTGGCATTCTGCCCCCACCCTAGGGTAGTACCTGATTCTGCTTCCACCATTGGTTGGTATCTGATCCCACCATTGGGTGGTACCTGATTCTGGGAAATAAAAACAAGGGTCTGTGGAAGGCGAGGGGCTTTTTGCTGGAACTGAGGCTGAGTCTTTGGACTTCAGTCTTGTCCACCGAATAAAGCTAATATTTCCAGAAGCCTGACTGTCTGCGAGCTGTTTACCCACCGTTTCACCTCAGAACCGTTGGCTAGACAGGGTGGCAGATGCGTGCTCTGAGCTGAAGGGGAAAGACCTCATCCTCCGTCCCTCCATCAGTCAACCTCTTCAGGGGCTGACTTGCAACAACCATGATCTCTGATTTCAAACCACACTATTCGTCACTACATAGTATTAGAACAATAACAGACACACATACAAATGGAATAGAACAAAGATTTCCAAAAATTTACATACATATAATTTATAACAAAAGAGTCAAGACCAAACAATGGAGAAAAGACAAGACTCTTTAATACAGAGTGCTTGGAAAACTAGAGAGCCATATGGAAAGGAAAATAAGATGTGATCACATTTAAAATCTAGAGAAACATGTTCCTGGCACCATAAAGACTTTGGGGTTCGATAATGAGCATATCTGGAGCCTGTAGTCGTTCTCATGGAATATGCTTCAAGCATGGAGAAAACCTGTATCTCTTAAGCCAAGGGAATTCCCTTTGAACCATTCCCAATACTTGCCTTTGCAAAAAAAAAAAAAAATTGCCACACCAGCCCTCCTTTTATTTTATTTTTTCTTTGTGTGTATATGTGTTGTTGTTTTGTAGTTGTATTTTGTGGCTGTTGTGTATTCTGTCATTGCTTCTTTATTCTTTTCTAATTTCCCCCTTTTTATTTTTTTAAAGTGATATTGAGAACTCTAGATGGATTCCTCCCAGCTTTTTTTTTTTCCCAACAGAAGCATAGAACGTGAATCATTTTTTTTTCTTTCTCATAAATTAAGGGGAAAAAATTAAGTGGATAATACCAGAGCAGTCACATGAACACTGAGTGGAAATAAATAATGATCAGGCTTAAATATCAAAACCAAAGTCAACAACAGAATCAAGATCTACAACAAGTTATTTACAAAGGGGATCGGTTACACTAGCAGTCCAGGGGGCAAAGGAGGAAAGTATGGGACTCATACTGGGAATGGGGAAGAAGGGAAGTCATCACTTGTGGTACAGAATTGCCCTAATTCACTGTCACTATGTACCATAAATATAACTGAAAGACTTGTAATTCACATGGGTCTCAATAAAAATGATTAAAATAAAAAATAAAATAAAATATATAGAAATATTATGTCCAGGGCCAGAGTAATAGCAAGTGAGTAGGGCATTTGCCTTGCACACGACAGAACTGGTTCAATTCCATACATCCCACATGGTCCCTGAACCAGCCAGGAGTGATTTCTTAGTGCAATGCCAGAAAAGAATAGAAAATATATTCATTGCAGCACTATTCACAATAGCCAGGATCTTGAAACAATCCAGATGTGTGCTTACAAAGCTATAAATGTGTATTGACTTTGTTTTGATTATACCAATGTGTTCCTAACACCTTTGCACGAATTGCCTTCCAAGGAGGACAGGTCTTTCTTTATCTGGAGAGACCTGCTTGTGACCTTCTTATCCTTTCACGGGTGCCTTCATGGCCTCCTGTTCTAAGAGCATTTATTTAGGAGGACCCATGCCCAAGGAGATATTCAGACTGTTCCAGGAAAAGGAGAGTTAAGAGTACGGTAAGTTGACAGGACAGAAAAGACAGAAAGTTAATCAGGATATCTGGGTTTGGTAAATTCTTAATAAGAGAGAGGAGGGAGAAAGGGGAGAGAGGGAGAGAGAGAGGGAGAGAGAAGTAGAGGGGGAGAGAGAGGGGAGAGGGAAAGAGAGGGAGAGAGAGGGAGAAAGAGAGGGGAGAGAGGAGAGAGGGGAGAGAAGGGAAAGAGGAAGAGGAAGAGAGAGGGAGAGAGGGGAAAGAGGAAGAGAGAGAGGGAGGGAGAGAGAGGAGAGAGAGGGAGAGAGAGAAGGAGAGGGGGAGAGAGGGGAGAGAGAGGGAGGGAGAGAGAGAGGGAGAAAGAGAGAAAGAGAGAGAAAGAGAGGGGAGAGAGAGGGAGAGAGGGAGAGAGAGAGGGAGAGAGAGGGAGAGGGAGAGAGAGAGGGAGAAGGGGAGAGACAGGAAGAGAGGGGAGAGAGAAGAAGAAAGAGAGGAGAGAGAGGGGAAAAAGAGGGAGAGAGAGGGAGAAAGAGAAAGGAGAGAGAGGGGAGAGAGGGGAGAGAGAGGGGAGAGAGAGGGAGAGACAGGGAGAAAGAGAGGGAGAAAGAGGGAGAGAGAGAGAGAGAGAGAGAGGGAGAAAGAGGGAGAGAGAGAGGGAGAGAGGGAGAGGGAGAGAGAGAGGGAGAAGGGGAGAGACAGGGAGAGGGAGAGAGAGGGAGGTGGGAGGAGAGGAGAGGAGAGCCACAGTCAATCAGCAATGCAATAGCAACGGGTTTTATTTACCTAGGCGCCTAGGTTCCACAGGTTCCAGTCCTCAGTGGATCTGGTCGAGCTCAAGGACCCTGAGTTCCCATATCCTGCCAGTTTTAGAATGTTTCAAAGGTATTTCATACAGCAAACATTAAATCATTGTAACCAAACAATTGACATACAAGCAAATGGTTTCCTGTTCCTTCTGCATTCTTTAGGCAATATAACAGTCTTAATTGATATAGGAGGGAGTGGCCTAGCTTCAGAGCCAATTTTAATGTATAGCATAGATAAACATTGTTGTAGAAAAAATGCTTTTACCAGGACTTAATATATACCATAGATAAATATAGTTGTATAATATATCACAGATAACTAAAATCATAGTTGTACAAAAAATGCTTTTACCAGGACTTAATTTATCTCAGAGATAAATATCAGGGAAAAACAGGACCAATCTTTTCTTGGTTTTGCCTGTTTACCTGTTTCCTTGCTCAGGCTTATGGCCTGCCTGACTTGTCATGACTATTATTAGTCCTAAGTGAATTGAGCAAATCTTATAATATTGGTTATTAAAAAACTTAGTATTTTAGTATAATACATTTTAACATTTCCCTCTTTTCTGCTAATATATTTAAGACATATTTCTTTTTTGCATTTATTTATATTTTGATCAAAGTGGATTACATATCTTCCATAGTAATATTTTAGGTACATATTAACATTGAAGCAGGGGAATTCCCACCACTGAAGTTGACTTCCCTACCCCCCCATTCCCAGCATGCATCTGATACACAACCCCACATCTTACAGTAATATTCCGTTTCATACCCGCACTTTGAAGGAGGAAAAAGACAATGTCCTGGGAACAAGTAAAACTGCAATCCACAGAGGTTGTTCTGGGAGTGGGTTGTGGAGCACCAGTAAGTAGAGTGTCTGACATCATGATATCAGGGGCCACCCATGGGATTGCCATACTACCCCAGAGAGTCCCACAAAGTGACACAGGTCCAATTGAAGGTTAGAAAACCAGGCTCCTTCCGGGTGGTTAGCAGAGGTAGATTGTAGGACCAGGTTTCCAGAAGCAGCACTGGAGAGATGCCATTCCTGCACCACTGGACTATGGCTGAGCAGAGAAACTTGAGCTCCAGGCAGCAACCAGACTCTGCACACCAAAGTTAGATGGGGAGCATGATCTGAAGCATGGTGCCCTGTTGTCTTAGAATCTTGGATCAGTCCTCTGGAAATGACAGGAACCACCTTAATAAAATTATGGTTATGACAAAGAAAATCAGTTGGTGTCATGGGCAGCCCAAGTGAGCTACAGCTTTAAGGAATTCATGAGATGAGCCTGGACTGGGGTGCCAGTTGTTCCTTTGGACTGGCCTTCCTAATGTGTGAGTGACGCACCCACAGTCCAATGCTATCAACAGTGAAAGCAATTGGTATTTCATTAAGACTACATAAGGACCTTTCCACCGCCCTCCAAAGTCTTTGCCCACTGTCTCTTTACCCAAACCCAATCTCCCAGTTTTATGCTATGTTCCGGGTTTTCTTGTTCATCTTGGCTATAATAGGAGCAGATAAAAGGCCAGATTTTCTCCTGTACTAGCCATAGAGCCTCAAGGGCTGTTAGGTAATTTCGGGCCAACTGCTCACTTTGCTCGGTTAGAGTCCCAAGCACTATTGGAGGAGGAGCACCATACAAGATTTCAAAGGGTGTCAATCTACTAACATAAGGGATGTTACAGGCCCGGAATATGGCATAAGGAAGGAGCGTTACCCAGTCTCTGCCAGTCTCTATGGCCAATTTGGTTAAGGTCT
>NC_064857.1:39343214-39343924 GCF_024139225.1 Suncus etruscus
TTAGTTTGGCTCTCAAGGAGTGCTGTCTCAGTGTGGTCATGTCCACATATAAACATATAGTAGTTACCTTAGGTATAGCTTTAGAATAAGAGGAGGGGAGAGCAAGAAATAAGCGGAGTAGAGCAAGATAGGCAAGTATAATATATGTAAGGTACAGAAAGTTATAGGTCATCTTTTGGATACATATAGGTTTTGTACATCGAGTACTAGGTGTTTACCCTGTGCAGCATTGTCCACAGCGTCTTATAGAACAACTTTCCTTTCCTAAATAGGAGGTAGCAGTGTGGTTTTTATTTGACAAAGATTGAATTGATGATAGTGAGGAGGAAAGAGTAGAAGAAAAGTGAGAAAAAAAGAAGTAGTGAGAAGAGAGGAGAAAAGAGCAAGGGAATGTTAGTTTCCTTGAATGTGTTCAATGAGTAGACCCTGTAGTATAATCTGTGGGTCACAGATGCTGCTTCAGTGGTCTGGCTGGCCACATGCTTCTGGTCCTAAAAGAGGACATAATCTAGAAATAAAGGTTATGTTCAAGTATTTTATCAAGACATTTTCATAAGGCAAGCTGAGTATGGTATCTAATGTGACTGAGCACCACAGTGTCACCTTAGGTTGTCCACCCTTTGTATCCAAAAACCCCTGTGAAGAGACAAGCTGAGAGGTTATTTTACATGTAGTAAGCTTAAGGCATTCAAATATATTGTTAGGAAATG
>NC_064857.1:41509968-41629968 GCF_024139225.1 Suncus etruscus
GTCCCTTACAACTTTCCTAAGTATAAAGTTTGCATCATCTGATATTAGTATGGCCACTCCAGCTTTTTATGAGTGTTGTTTGCTTGGATGATTTTCCTCCAGCCTTTTATTTTGAGTCTATGTTTGTTCTGACTATTTAGGTGCATTTCTTGTAGGCAGCAGAAGGTTGGATTGAGTTTTTTGATCCATTTAGCCACTCTGTGTCTCTTAACTGGTGCATTTAGTCCATTGACATTGAGAGAAAGAATTGTCCTGGGAGTTAGTGCCATCTTTATATCAAAGTTTGGTGTGTCTATTGGCCAGTCTTGTCTTAAAGTAGGCCGTTCAGTTTTTCTTTTAAGAATGGTTTTGAGTCTGTAAAATTTCTGAGCTATTGTTTGTCTGTGAAACCATGTATTGTTCCTTTAAACCTGAAAGTGAGTTTTGCTGGGTGCAGTATTCTAGGCAAAGCATTTATTTCATTGAGTTTTGTCACTATGTCCCACCACTGCCTTCTGGCCTTGAGTGTTTCTGGTGACAGGTCTGCAGTAAATCTCAGGGATGTTCCCTTGGATGTAATTTCTCTTTTCGATCTTGCTGCTTTCAGAATTCTTCTCTATCTGTGGGATTCGTCATTGTGACAAGGATGTGTCTTGGGGTGTTTTTTCTGGGGTCTCTTTTAGTTGGCACTCTTCGGGCATGCAGGATTTGATCGCATGTATTCATTAGCTCTGGAAGTTTCTCTTTAATGATGTTCTTGACTGTTGATTCTTCCTGGATATTTTCTTCCTGGGTCTCTGGGACTCCAATGATTCTTAAGTTGTTTCTGTTGAGCTTATCATAGACTTCTATTTTCACCTGTTTCCATTCTTTGAGTAATTTTTCCATTGTTTGATCATTTGCTTTAAGGCTTTTTTCAAATTTCTTCTGCTGTATGGTATTGTTATTCATCTCATCTTCCAGTGTACTAATTCTATCTTCAGCAGCTGTTAACCCATGGGAAAGCTCAACCATGTTTTTCTTCAATTCATCTACTGAGTTTTTTTAGACCTGTTATTTGACCTAAATTTCAGTTTGGAGTGTTCTGATTTCTATCTTCATATTCTCTTGATTCTTATTAGTGTTTTCTTCTATACTTTCTTTGAGTTCTTTGAACATCTTCCATATTTCGACTCTAAACTCCTTATCTGAAAGACTGACTAATTGGTTGGTCATATTCAAGTTATCAGAGATGCCATCGTCATTCTCTATGTCTGGCACTGGCCTGCATTGTTTCCCCATTGTCACAATTGTGTTGTGGTTGTACTTATTGGCTAAATGACGTGCACAGCCACGATCCACGATTGAAGCGGAGCAGCTGTGCTCCTCTGGCTCCACCCTTTCTGGGCTTGTAAACTCACCTCCAGGGAAGGTTCCAGGGAAGGTTCCAGGGAAGGCGAGCCATCCGCAGATGAGCCCCACACTGGAATAAATCAGGCCGAAAATGGAGCACAGCACAGAAGACAGGCAGATAGGGGTGCTGGCATCTGAGTTCCAGCAGATTTCAGCAGCTTCCCCTTTCTGGGCTTGTAAAGTCAGCCATTTCTTACTCACTCACTTTCTCACTGGGTAGCTTCAGAATGCAGTTTTTTGGGGGTTTGCTTCCCAGGGCTCTGAGGAGAGCTTGAAGGAATCAGAAAATTCAGAGAAGCACAGGACAGGGCTCCCTTGAGGTCCTCAGTTTCCTTAGAAGAAGCACAGCAGGGCGGAGACTTCACAGGTGAAGCAATCAGCACTTCACCTGGCAGCCCCCACAGTCAGCCATTTCTTACTCACTCACTTGCTCGCTGGGTAGTTCAGAATGTAGTTTTTGGGGTTCACTTCCCAGGGCTCTGAGGAGAGCTTGAAGGATTCAGAAAAGACACAGAAGCACAGGTCAGGGCTCCCCTGAGGTCCTCAGTTTCCTCAGAAGAAGCACAGAAGGGGGGACCAATATTTAATTAAAATATTAATCTTGCTGTAAAGGATATGATTTTTATCAGTAAATCAAAAAAGAGTTATTTATAGTGTTTTTACTTTGATAATAATTAAAGATTTATTGGCATTTCATTCAATCAAATAACAGTACTCAAAAGAAGCAAAAATTAATGGCACATGTTCTCATTGAGTTTTGTATCTTGGTGATATTTTCCTTTATCACGTTTTCTTTACTAGTGTCCAATTATCTGTACATGTATGAATATATAAACTACATTTTTATAATCTATCCATCAAAAGAAAGTAAAGTTGCTTAAATTTGGAATATAATATGCAGTTATTTGAGATGTAATCATCAATTCCTTCAGATATAGGCCTAGGAATTTGATTGCTAAATTATGTAGTGGTTAACTTTTGCTATTTTAAGAAAATTATATGTTGTTTTTCTAATGACTGTATTAATTTACATTCCTGTCAATATTATTAAAAGTTTCTTTTATAGATATCCACATAAATAATTGGTATTTTTTGGTAATTGTTATTCTACATGTGTAAAGTGATAGCTCATTGTGTATTTAATTTGTATTTCTCTGTTAATAAATGATGTTGAGGAACTTTTAATATACCTATTGATTTTTTTTTTTTGGTTTTTGGGCCACACCCGTTTGACGCTCAGGGATTACTCCTGGCTATGCGCTCAGAAATCGCCCCTGGCTTGGGGGGACCATATGGGACACCGGGGGATCGAACCGCAGTCCGTCCTATGCTAGCGCTTGCAAGGCAGACACCTTACCTTTAGCGCCACCTTCCCGGCCCCTAATATACCTATTGATCACTTAAATGACATTTTGGGAAAATATCAGCTTAGGTCCTTTACTTTCTTTTCTTTCTTTTTTTTATTTGCTTTTTGTGCCTGCTCGTTTATATGAGTACTTAATACAGTTTGGACCTTAAATCCTGGGGATATAGCCAGGGGTTCAATCCCGAAGCAACTCACTGTCTCCAGAGCACCAGCAAGGGAACCACCACCCTCAATGAATACTTAATAAATATGAATACTGGTTCATTTTTTATCTGCTTTAAAGATATTTTCCTAATATGTAGCATGCATTTTTATTTTCTTGATGACATTCTCTTTTGTATAGGACACTTTTAGTTTGATGCAATATTTGGATTATTTTCAGATTATGTTGCTTCTTGTTGATTTGGAGTCTAATGTCAATGCCAAGAACATTTTATTTTTATTTTTTCTTTCTGGGGTTTTAGACATTTTCCTTACATATATTTTTAGTAATATTTACACAACTTGTGAACTTGAACAAAGCCATTTGAATATAGACCACTTGACTGGCCTTGTTTGCATAAAAGCATCATTTGGTCATCCAACTATAAAATTGACTAACTTATTATTTTATTAATGATTATTGTAATTCTTCTATGGTTTTGTGTTTCTCCTTTACTTTTAGTCTCTATAGAAGATAAAAGGAAGATATACTAAAATTTAATATTTTCTGAAAAATATAAGATCTTTTAAATAATGAGGCCAGAGCAGTGGTGCTAGAGGTAAGGCATCTGTCTTGCATGCACTAGCCTAGGACAGACCGTGGTTCGATTCTCTGGCATTCCATATGGTCCCCCAAGCCAGGAGCTATTTCTGAACACATAGCCAGGAGTAACCCTGAGAGTCAATGGGTGTGGCCCCAAAACTCAAAAACCAAATAAATAAATAATTGATGGCATATTTAAACTCAAATAAAAACTTATATATTTTCCCAGCCCACACCCTAAAAACTTATTTTAAGGTCTATTTTTCTATGGGTAACATTTTATTTTTTCAGCTCCTCTTCTTTATTTTTTCCCTCTTTAGAAATCTCTTTTCCATGGTGTGTTTCTCACTTTAAGTCCGTAATGTGCAAAATGTGTCGGACATGCTTTTGTACAGTTTTTTTTTTTTTTTTGGTTTTTGGGTCACACCTGGCAGCGCTCAGGGATTACTCCTGGCTCTATGCTCAGAAATCACCCCTGGCAAGCACAGGAAACCATATGGGGTGCCGGGATTTGAATCACCGTCCTTCTGCATAAAAGGCAAAAAACCTTACCTCCATGCTATCTCTCTGGCCCCCCATTTTTTAATTAACATATGTGTGGAGGTTAATAAACAAAAAATATGAATATAAGTGAATAGTTATGGATTTATCAATGAATGACCAATCTCCACCATTCAATAGGATATTTCCCTGATTAAAGTAGAAATATACTGTATTCTTTGGATATTGATTAACATATGTAATTACACTTTGTATATTAACTATTATTGAAAAATTGTGTTAAATTCAGAGTCATTAGTTTTTGTTTTGTTTTAGGGTCCACACCTGGTTATGCTCTGAGCTTAGTCCTTTCTCTGTACTCAGAAAATCATTCAAACTTTGAGGGGGTATGAAGATGATCAGTATCTATTAACAATATTACTGTTTTAATGGAAGTAAAAATGTTCATAGTCCCTCAAAATTTCTGTTTAGAAACATCAAATTGTCTCTCAAGATAATCTGAAAATCTTTAATGCAGTTATTGAAAGAGGATAAATTTGACTTAACTAATTTTTAGTAAAAGGTAAACATGCTTAGACATCTCTTTTCATTTTTCTAGATCACATTAATAAGGTAAGGGACAATATTTATCAATTTATAACATTATAAAAACGTCATGAAATTAAAATCAAAAATAATGATTAGTTCTCTCTACATGTAAGCTAAAGAGGATGTATTCATGACTCAAATCAAGTGACATTTTGTACTGAGATATCAGGTGGCCCATTAGGTGATTTTAATGAGGCTGCATATCATACATGAATATATGCATGAAAGTATTTTTGTAATTATTTCAATGCAATAAAAACATTCTTCAAGTAACAGGTACATTCCAGTTGAGTTGTGCCAAGAACTGACAGAAATGTTCTTAAAAAAAGCACAAAATAAAGTCAAGCTATTTAAATATCGGATGTTAGAAACCTTCACAGTAACTCACTTAATTTGGTGACTTAATTTATTGTTTCTGACAAAGCTTTACTCTAGTACTTTAATGGAAAAGCAGTCTAGTGGAATGTGGGAGATTTAAAAAATATGTTTGACAGGTGAGAATATAGAGAATGTAATGATTCTCATAATGGCATGTCTGTGTCAGAGCATCAATTATGTTCCTTAGAAAGCTTCCCTGGGGCTGGAGTAATGGCAGAGTGGTAAGGCATTCTCCTTGTATGCAGCTGACCCAGGATAGACCCATATTTGATCCCTGACATCTCATATCCTTCCGAGCCAGGAGAGATTTCTCAAAAGAGCTCAAAGCCAGGAGTAAAACCCCTGAGTGCCTGTGGGTGGCTGGGTGTGACCCCCCAAAACAAACAACAAAAAAAGAAAGCTTTCTTTTCCTTCTTTTTTCTCCTGAGGTCTGAGTTTAAAAAACATCATCCTTATCTATAGAAAAATTTCCTTTTCACACTCTCTTACCACACAATATGAATTTAATGACCAGCCAATTGATTCCAACTTGCCATAGATGACTAGGATCCAAGAATGGGCTTCAAAACCAACCCAATCCAACTTTTTCTTGAACATTTGCAAACATAATAGTACAATAATCTCAAAATGATAGTAAATCTATAAGATAAAAGATTACAAATCAGCTGGCAGAATTATTTTCAATATATGGAGACATTAATGAGAATAAATTCACTAGGATTCATTTCTCTTTTCAGGTGCTTCCAAGCCATAGATTCGGTCTGTTACTGTTAAATGCCTGCTAATAAATTCTTTTTTGCTCAAGGTATTTTGATTTTCAAGCATTACAGTTTTGATTCATAGAGCTCAGGAATACAAAACAGTTATAATTTAGTGGGAGAGCATTTACCTTACCTGTATGAGGTCCTAGGTTTGATACTGAGCACCTAGAAAGACATGTGAAAAGTAAAGGGGTTATATAAGTATTTTGGACTAAAATCATTTTTTGTTTCTGTTAAGCCAAATATGCTTACTTTACTAAAAAATAAAACAACTTTGGTCTATCTTAATGCAATGATACTTTTCAAAGCATTTGATGTACAGTAAGGATATGATTAAAATTGGTTCATATCTTTTGGGTAGCATCTCGAAAATAATTTTTAATGACCAAAGCTGCCACATATGTGAGACTAATATTTTATCCATTTCAGTTTTCTCCTTCCATTTTTGCCACAGAAACTATTCAAATGTCATGCAATCAAAGAGCCATTATGTACTGGCAATCACAAAAACTCTGAGGCAACCAATGTGTTGCTCCAATAAGCATTCACCACTTACCACAGTAAACTTCATAGTATGTGAGGGAGATGACAGTTTTATTTTCACTGGAACAATCCTAAATTGTACAAGGAGATTAAATATTCATTTTGTGGAGGGTGCATTTACTATTTAAAATTTGCTTTTAATTTATAGCATGGCAGCCTCAGACATTTTTCAGTTACTTGCCAGCAATAGATATTATAATTGAGCAATCTCATTCATTTTCATACTACATGGTTTTGGTCCTGAAGCCCATCTACTATTTTTGTTTTCTTGCAATACCTGGAGGTGCTCAGGGGTTACTCCTGTCTCTGCACTTAGGCATTATTCCTGGCACTGCTTCTGGAATCATGTTGGATGCTGGGTATGAAGTAGAGTGGGTCATATGCAAGACAAACACCCTACCCTCTGTGCTATTGCTCCACTTCCCAACTCACCTATTTTTAAGTACATGGATGATGCCATTCCCAATTTCCATTGATGAAAACTGTTTTACCCTTCCCCATCTTAAATTTAGTTTGTTCTCAATTTTCTGTGGCACAGAGGAATGAACAGAGACTTGATATAAAGAAACAAAAAAGAAAGTCACATTTATACATTCCAGAACCTTAGATTATTCATTCAGCTTCTTTTATTCATTGTTTTGAAAAATAATTTTGAATTAAGGTAGCTGTTTTGGAACAAAACCATATTAATTATTAAGTTAGTTAGAAAATAGTCACTGAATGACTCTTGCTTACAAGACACTTTTGGAGAGGGATGCAAAACTTCACAAGCTTATATATTCTATAATGATAAAGACAGTGATCTTAATAGGTATAATATATGCTATATAAAATAATAGTATATAAGAATAAAATATAGTTTAGAAATTGTATAGGAGTGTTGTGCCTTTGAAAATATGACCATGGAAGACTTTGTTGAGGTTATTTTGGACAAAGAATAGTAGAAAAAAGTCCAAAGTGCATGAGAACACACACACATACATACAAACATACATACATACATACATACATACATACATACATACATACATACATACACATATATGCTGGGCAAAAGCCTTTCAAGAGGAGAGATCAGTGTACTGAATTCCAAGGAGGAAGAACGTATTTCAAGGAGGAAGTATGTTGGAATGGACATAAAGTGTGGCTGAAATGGAGGAGAGAAAATATCCCTAGGGGTTTTATATTGGAGACTATTGGATGGTTTTACAATTTCCTTGAAAATGCCTAGCATCTTTCAGCACATAGGAAATATTCAGTAGAAAATTGGTGGTTGACCCACTTTCAAGAAGAATATGAAGGAGTGGGACCATGGTCACACTTTTTAAAATATTTTACCTAACTTTAAACTTCTCAAGGATACATTCAATAATGTGTCTCTCCAACATCATTAAGCTTATTTCAACAACTTGTTGAGTGGTTGGGTGAGTGTGGAAAAACTAATTTAAAATTTGCAATGGTGCCCATAGTACAAGTACATTTCCTAGAATGCAGAGTCATCAGAATTCCTCTCTATCAACATGGATATATTTACCTAGAAGTTTTAGAATCATTTGGAAAGTTAAATATACAATGTTCAAGAGAGCAGAAAAATGAAGAAACAAGATGAGGTGGCTAGAGAGAAAGAGTAGTACTCACTGGGTTTTCCATATTACCTTGGTCGTGATATAAAATCCTGAAAGTGAGGTTTTTGTTCTCTATGTATTCACAAATGTTCCTAACTAGCTTTTTGTCTCTGAGAAAAAAAAATTCAGTTTAGATTAGACATGTACATAAAGGAGCCTTTGGTATTAAAAATCTATCTACATTAAGCAAACAAAAAGCAGTTGCAAAGAAAAAAGTAGCTTTCTTATTTTATTTTGTATTTGTTCTATAAAAGCAATAACACTTTCTGGCTATTATTTTTGCTGGCTAAGTACTATTTAAATTCTTAAACAAGAACTTAATTTATTACTTTATGTAGAAAATAGTCCATTAATGCCTTTTTTTTTCTTCTTGTTTTGGGGGGTTTATACCCCCTCCAAATTGTTGCTCTGGTGCTTCTGGCTTGGCATTGGGGGCTAGCTCCTGGTAGTGCACAGAAAACCATTCAGTATCCAAGGTAGAATATGATCTTCCCAAAAGTTAAGCATGCCTCAATCCATTCAGTTATCTCTCTGACTCATTTCTTAACTTGTTTTAAAGCACACCTTTTCTTATACCATTTTTGCTTTTTAACCTGTGAAACAATATTGACATTTTGTTAACAGCTGTGTTGCAAAAATGTCCTTTCTTTAAGGTTACTTAAAATGAAGAATCTACAATTCACTTGAACAGGATGAATTTCACAACTACAAGCATTTTATCATATGACTTATAGCCATGGTGACAATTATATTCATTAGATATATTTGCAACAAATGGGAGTAAATATCCCTAACAGCCTAACATCATAGATAGTGCTTTCTTTTTTAAAATAGGCCTATTTATTAGAAATGGCTATGATTTATCACATCATATTGAGTATCTAAGGCAGCTATGATTTTTACATTATCACAATAACTGTATGGAGGACTTTGTTGAAATAGGTTGATAAAGAAGAAAATTGAAATAAATGAGACTAAAGAATGGTAGAAATATGAGCTTTTGTGAGCTATGAGATATTTTAATTTTCTGAGATATGAGATAATTGTGATCTCAGTTTGAATTGGACTAGATTAAAACTTGTCCTGTAAGAGTGAGTGGGGGCCAGAGATAGTGTACAATGCAGCGTGTAATTCCCTGCACTCTATTGATCTCCGTTGTTTCTTCAGCATCCCATATGGTGCAGTCAGGAGTAATTCCTGAGCTACTGAGTGTGGCCTAAAGAACAACAAAAATAGTTATTTATTTGATTATGCAAGACTCTTCAATGTTCAAAGAATTTTAGATATTTTTCAATTTCCTTTTTTGAAAGGCTATTTGGAAGGAAATAATAATTTGGCATTATTATCATTATGTGAACACTTTGATGCGCTGAGGTTGAAAATGTGTTTGTGTATTGTCATGTATTACTAACTTGACCAATATATTCCCAAGATTTTGATTAAAAAAATGTTTACCCACTAATTAGGAAGTGTACTTTTTACCTAATTCTTTCCCATGAGCGTTAGTGGGATGGATATTCTCTTTTGTTTGTTTGTTTGTTTAGTTTGTTTTGGATAATACTCATCAGTGCTCAGAGATTATTCTTGGCTTTTCATTCAGGAATCATATCTTGCAATGATCTGGGGACCATATGGGCTGTCGGGGATCTAGTCTGCTCAACTGCATGTAATCTAGATACCTTGCTCGTTGTGTTATCTCTTTGACCTCACAATCTTAATTTTTATGAAGTATATTCTTCTTGTGCCAGTGACTTGGTGAGGTCCAAGCAGCTATTTCAGGTCGGGGCAGTCATAGTACTCAATATTATAGTTACAGGCTTTGCATTTAAGACTTAAAATGACTCAAGTATATCTTCATTAACTTAAAATAGTCCTAATTAAAATATAAAATTTTTGGAGGCCATAGTTATAGGAAACAATGTATTCTGTCCTTGTGCTTAAGAGGTAAACTTGCTTAGAGAGTAATTCCAGGAGATTAAAACTGTGAGAAGTCTGAATTTGAACAAACTTCTGCTTCCAGTGATAAACATATTCTTTTAGGTAGTTGGAGCTAATATTGGTCTTTTTGTCTGAGATTAGAATCTACTAAAATATTAATCTTTGAGATAAGAGCAAGTTGTATCTTTGATTGCAATATCTATGCAATATTTTTTCTTGATTCTGACAATATTTTTCATTTAGAAACTTTGGAAAAACCATAAATAACTTTATTTTATTGGAGTGGGTTCAATACCTAAATTGCCTTAATATATTTTAGCTTTAATTTTGTAATGTTAGATCACATTCTTGTAATTTTATAGAGATCTATAGAGATAATTATCTACCATAGGAACCAACCAGGATTTAAAATTTTATCTAAAATTTAATTTTGCTACACGTATTTGATCTCATGTGTGTATCTCAAACACACATACATGTTAACAGACAATCTCATAGCAATGCAATTTGTGAATCTAAAATCATCACGTATTACTGGCTCTTTGAAAAATATAATGATAAATGCAAACTTAAAGGTAAATTTTTAAAAGTCAGCTTAAATAATTTTTTTTTGTTATGAAAGTCCATCTAGCACTGGCTTTTACACAGGTCATTTATGAAAACAATTATCATATGTGGTTTTCCAGGAGTCTGTTGAAGCATACCACAATCATCAATGTCTATATGTAGATAGACACATTGCCGTCTTTGACATCAACTGATATAGCATTTTCATGCCATACAAAATGTAATGGTGCCTGACATTTCTAGGTTGAAAGTCTGTTTTTGTTTTTTTTGCCCTAATGCAAATCGACTTTGTGTCCTTGTTCACTTCAAGATTGTATGTAAATGTTTCTATAAAAAATAGGAAAGTTTCATTTTATTATCTCATAGAAGTTGGAAAATAAAGACAAAGCAAGAAAATTCCCAGATAAGTCAAAAATAATTTTAAAAATAGTTTGGATTCTATGAATCAAAAAATATAAATGAGATACAAATAGTTAAAAGATATATATTTAAATAATATGTTTGTGTGATATTTCTATAAAGGATTAAAGACCAGAACCCCCGAAAATATATATTTCAATATTTTATTTTTAGATATAATGCAGTTGTTGAGCACAGAATGAAAAATCTATCAGCTTGATTCTCTGAAAAGAATCTTTTATATCACTAGGGCAGAATTAATTAATATCCAGGATTTTTTTAAAGTTAACTTGCAATGGTTAGGCTTTGACCAACTTTCTTTTTCCAGTGAATTATTAGATATTTTTTTATTTTTATTGTGACCAAAGTGCATTACAAATATTTCACTGCATCATTTATGGTACATAGTGACAATGAATGAGGGGCATTCCCACCACCAGTACTGTCCTCCCTCCGCCCTTGTTCCCAGTATAAAGCAAGATGACTTGTTATTTTTGTTACTTAAATTTTATGACATTTAAGTGTAAATAATTAACTGGAAATAATAATAACAGGGTATAGTGCAACGACAGCTTAAATAATAACATGCTTATATACTGAAAGAGAAAATTATATTTTTGTTCTCAGATATAATATAGGTGATATTCTTTAATAATATAAAAATCTTGGGGATGACCAGCTTTCCTATTCTGTAGAGTTGTAATTGCATTACTAATTATATACTTGAGAGAAGCTTTTGCCTGCATGAGGTAGAAGCTTGCATTGTTTATTGCTTTTAGTAACAATTTATTTCTTCATTGGGGCTTTATTCATATCATAGGTAAATCTGTAAACTAGCATAATTATTACATCACAGAGTGATATGGTATATAACTACACATTGAACAAATCAGGTCTATAATTAGTCAAAATAAATGTATCCCCAAATCTTAAAGTTAGGCTTAATAAGAAATGTAGCTAGAAATTTTAGAATATGATCCATAAAAAATTTAAAAGACAAGTACACTGTATATTACTTATGAATATTCAGCAAAAAATACAATCTAATAGCCCTCTTAAATGATGCTAGAAAATTATTTTATCTAAATTCAATTGTTTTTTTCCCAAAAGGAATACTAAAAGAATTATTCCTATTGGATTATATATATACATATATATTTGGAATATATATATATATATATATATTTGAATATATATTTTGACTGTTATATCAGGGTATATTGCTTCTTTCCATGAATTATTTTCTGGGCTATATTTTACTTTGGTTTCTCTTTATTATTTTTAAGTAGTCCTACATTTTCTCTTAATATCTGTATAACTATAATATATTTTATTTTTATGCTGTCTACATTTTTGAAATACATTAAAATTGTGTCCTTTAAAAAAAACATTTATTATTGGGGCCAGAGCAGTGGCACAGCAGTGGAGCGTTTGCCTTGCATGCAGCTGACCTAGCACGGACCTTGGTTCAATCCCCAGAGCCAGGAACAACTTCTGAGCTTATTATTCTAACCCTGACCATCACAGGGTGTGGCCCAAAAAGCATAACAAACAAACAAAAAAAACATTTATTACGTTCTTATTTTAAAAACAGCTTTTATTTATTTTTAATAATTTCTTTATTTAAATATCGTTATTACAAACATAATTGTAATTGAGTTTCAGTCACAACAAGAATGCCCCCCCCCCTTCACCGTGCAACCTTCCCATCACCATTTCTTCCCTCCCCACCCTCTGCCTGTATTGGAGACAGGCTTTCTACATATCTATTCACTGACATTGTTATGATAGTTCTCAGCGTAGTTATTCTCTAACTGCACTCACCACTCTTTGTGGTGAGCTTCATATATTGAGCCGGTCCTTCCGGCCCTCAACTCCGGGAATTATTTCAATGTCTTTAATTTTTCTTAAAACCCATACATGGGAGTTCAATTCTCCCCACATCCCCGCCAGCACTGATTGTTCTTGTTCTTTGTGATGTGTGCCAGTCTCTGTGGAGTGAGATGGTACCTCGTTGTTGTTTTGATTTGCATCTCCCTGATGATTAGTGATGTGGAGCATTTTTTTTCATGTGCCTTTTGACCATTTGTATTTCTTCTTTGAGAAAGTGTTTATTTCTTCTCCCCATTTTTGATGGGGTTATATGATTTTAAAAACAGTTTGTAATGTGAGTTAATGCCTCATAATTTAAAGATGTCTAAATTACTCTAGTCCAAGGGTCTCAAACTCATTCACCTGGGTGCCGCAGGAGGCAAAGCCGGGGTGAGGCAGGGCCGCATAAGGGATTTCACAAAAAAAGTCCTCAAATGTCATTATTAACAGTTTTAATTATAATAATATATTTTATATTATATGTACTATATATTATTATAGTACATTTTACTTGATTATGCTTTATTTATTTTGATTTGTGCTTTTTTAATTCTGCTTGCTAATGTCATGATTGGTATTTTTAAAGCTATTTCTAAGAAGAGTTCATAAGACTAGAATGCCACTTTCAGATACACTTGATCAACAAGGATGTAGGCTCTGCCACATGATCCTAATGAGAGTGATCCTGTGGGCCCAATGGGAGGAGTGGAGACCACTATGGTCACACCTTTAAGTACAGGAGATTATTCATGCAAATTCAAGACTTGTACTCCTGATCTTTGACCTTGTGTCCCTTGCTCACTAATGTCTTATCTAGTATTTTTTCACTAACATTTATAAGTAAGACTGTTCTGCAGGTTTTATGTGAACACCATCATTATGACAGATTTATGTATATGTTATTCGTGTTTCATACATAGGGTTTAGAAAATGTTAATTTCAATTATTTGGGCAATTTGAGAAGCAAAAATGTATTCAATCTTTGAGGGATGGTACAATATAATTCAACCATTTGGGATGGTCACTTTTTGAAGAGACTAGAGGATATTTTAATAACTTTATTTGCTCTGGGGTAGAAACTGTGTTCTCACTTTCTGATATATTTTTAAAAATTTCTTTCAGTAATTTGGAGCTGGAGAGATAGCACAGTGGTAGGGCATTTGCCTTGCAAGTGGCTTACCCAGCACCAAAGGTGGTTTAAATCCTGGCATCCCATATGGTCCCCTGTGCCTGCCAGGAGTGATTTCTGAGCAGAGAGCCAGGAATAACCCCTGAGTGCTGCCAGGTGTGCCCCCCCCCCAAAAAAAAACCTAAAACAAACAAACAAAAAGATTTCTTTCAGTAATTCAAAGGATCTTCTACCTCACATACCATACATAAAATATATGGTTTAGATAGATTGACATATTGTAAATAATTAAGGGTGAAAAATTATCATTAAATGAATGAGTAACTATAATTGCTATGCAAAATCTGATGTGATTGTTAGAAATATTCTTATAGTAGTTAATTTTACAGAGTGAATAACAGGACAAGCAATGAATAGCAAAACTTGATTTTGGAAATGGATGAGGTGGAATCAATTGACTAAAAAATAAAAAGATGAAATCAAAGAGAAGGCAGGAAGTAATAGAAAATATCAACTAACAGAAAATATCACCATTCATCTTTACATGACCCATTTTTATATAACAGTATAAATAAATGTTAAATAAGGAGTTCTTGCATTGAAAAAAATGCAGGCATCTTGGTTTCAATATAACTTATGAGTATATATTGCCTTAATCTGAGTTTAATTTCAAAAATATAAAATTGCCTATAAAGTCTGTTATTTCTCACTGATTTCTACTTGTAGATTGTTATGTGTTCTTTGCTATTATAAAGCACTTTAATGCCTAAGTTCATACTTAAGCACACATAGAGCCACACGTTGTATGATGCATGAATTTTTATGCAGAATGACTTTAAATTGAGGCATTTAGTAAAACAAAAAATGATACTTTTTTTTAACAACATGGTTTATGTTCTATGGTCTAAGCACTTTTTATTTACTGACTCATTGAATCCTCAACTAAACTCATTAAGATACATGGTGTTATAAACTAGTAATTTTACAGATTAAAGAAAACTTTAGGGGACATGGATTCAGTATCTCATCTGGATTACAAGAAAAGAGATTAAATAGAAACAGATTCAAATTTATTCGTCTCAGAGAATACCTTCTTTATAAACTACTTTATCCATTCAGCAGATATTTCTAGTTTATCTAATGAATGACAGTTTCTCTATATGATGTAAAATTAGCATTACTTTGAGTTTTTCAAGGAATTATAGCCCTGATAAGAGGACAGTTGTAAATGCCACAGCAGGTGCCACAGAGCAGAATATATTTTTTTGTTCTGGAGGCCAAATTTCAGGATTTGTTGTGATTGACAATTTGTCATTACCTTATTATGTTTCATATATATACCCATACAAGAAAAATAATTTTGTATTTCCTCTCTAGATCACTGAATTTACTAGCATGATGCCTTCTAGTTCTATCATGTAGTGATAAGTTTCATGATTTAATCTTTTGTATAACTGCATAGTATTTTATTGTATATATAAACCATAGTTTCTTTATCCATTAATCAGTTTTTTTTCCATTAATCAGTTTTTGGCATACAAATCATAGAACAATTTTGCAGTAGGATAAAAACAAATGCGTTTCAGACATTGGGTCAAGGTGTTATCCCTCTTATATTATATTATAAATCTAAAAAAATACAAATAATGGAAGGAGCTTCAATGATTTATGGTGAATATCAAGTAAAATACACCATACAGTACTGAGCAAAATGGAAATCATACTAGAACAATTTCTAATTTTGAGTTACTGCTTTTTAGAGCTAAGTAGACCTATTTCTTTGGCAGCAGAAACTTAGGAATTAGTTGGATAAATAAAAAAATAGACAGTGGCTAACTCCATATTGTGGGAAAACAAAGAATTGATATGAGAATTGGAGTGAGAGTGAGATCAAAGATGGGAACCAGAAAGAGCAAGAGAGGGAATGAGAAAGAGAGAGAGAGATTGATCAAAACTATCTTGGCTCTTTCAAAAGCAACAAACACCTGGGACTATTCCTGATCCCAGTGAAATCAGAGCAAAAAAAAAAAAAAAAAAAAAAAAGAAAAAGAAAAAAGAACACAAACCTCATCACAACATGGAGTAAGAATCACACTTCAAGTGTGGCAATGGGGAAACAATGCAAATAACAGCATGCATAGAGTATGAAGATGGCAGCTCTGATGACCCCAAAAAATGCCAACCACCCAATTAACATCTCAGATAAGGAGTTTAGAAAAGAAATGTGAAGGCTGTTCATAGAACTCAAAAAAAAGCATAGATCAATCTGAACAAACACATATATCGTAATCAGAAAACTGCCAACTGAAATAACTGGACTGAAAAATGCAGTAGAGGAAATGAAAAACTCTTTGGAAAGCCTCTCCAAAACAGTAACAGCAGCTAAAGACAGAATTAGTGAACTGAAAGATGAGATGCATAATAACTCCATACAGCAAAAGAGATTGGAAAAGAACCTCTAAGAAAATTATCAGGCAATGAAAAAAATACTCAAAGACTTTGAACAGATGGAAATAGAAATATTCAATGAATTAAAAAACAACAACAACATAAGAATCATTGGAGTCCCGGAAACCCAGGAAGAAAATCCACAGAAAGTATCAACAGTCAAGAACATCATTAGAGAGAAACTCCCAGAGATAAAGATGCATGCAATCAAAACATGTATGCCAGAAGAGTACGAGCTAAAAGAGACCTAAAGAAAAGCACTCCAAAATACATCCTAGACACAATGAAAAATCCCATAGATAGGAACAGAATATGGAAAGCAGCAAGGTCAAAAAGGAAAATCACATTCAAAGGAGCATCCTTAAGATTTACAGCAGACATGTCACAAGAAACTCTTAAGGCTAAAGAAAGTGGTCGGGTATTGTGACAGGACTGAATGAAATGGAGTCTTTACCTAGAATACTACACACAGCCTGACTCACTTCAAGTTTGAAGGAAGGATACATAATTTCACGAATAAGTGACAGCTCAGAAACTTTACAGATGCAAAACCAGCCTTAAAGGAAAAACTGAAAGGTCTACTTTAAGACAAGACAAACCAATAGACACACCAAACTTATACACAAAAATGAAATTAAATCCCATGACAATCATCTCCCTCAATGCCAATAGACTAAATGCACCAATTAAGAGACACAGAGTGCCAAAATGGACCAAAAAAGATAAATCTAACTTTCTGCTGCCTGCAAGAAACACACCTGAATAGTCAGAACAAACATAGACTCAAAATCAAATGCTGGAGGAAAATTATCCAAGTAAACAACACCCTTAAAAAAGCTGGGGTGGCCATATTAATATCAGACGACACAAACTTTAGACTTGGAAAAGTTGTAAGGGACAAATATGGACACTCTGTAATAATCAAGGGATATGTGCAACTACTAAACATATACACACCCAATGAGAGACAGCAAACATGAGAACCTGGAAGAAATGGATAAAATCTTGGACTTATAACCTTCCACGGTGAATAAGAAGGATGTAGTATATATAAACACTGGCATCACTATTGATGAAAATAAAATGGTAATGCAATGCCTTCCCCAAAACAAAAAACCAGGCCCAGATGAATTCACTAATGAATTCTTCCAAACCTTTCAAGAGGAACTACTACAAATCCTGGCCAGGCTTTTTCAAGAAATTTGAAAATTGGAAACACTTCCAAACAGATTTTATGAAGCCAACATCACCTTGATACCAAAACCAAACAGAGATACTGCCAAAAAAGAAAATTATAAACCAATATCCCTGATGAACACAGATGCAAATATCCTCACCAAAATCCTTGCAATGCCTTATCAAGAAGATCATTCACTACAGTCAAGTAGGTTTCATCCCTGGAATGCAAGGATGGTTTAACATCCATAAATCTATCAACATAATACACAACATAAACAACAAGAAAAATAAAAATTACATGATCATATTAATAGATGCAGAGAAAGCATTTGATAAGGTCCAACTCCTATTCTTTTTTTTTGTTTGTTTGTTTTTTGTTTTTGGTTTTTGGGCCACACTCGTTTGACGCTCAGGGGTTACTCTCCTGGCTATGTGCTCAGAAGTCGCTCCTGGCTTGGGGGACCATATGGGACACTGGGGGATCGAACCGCGGTCCGTCCTAGGCTAGCGCTGGCAAGGCAGACACCTTACCTTTAGCGCCACCGCCCGGCCCCCCAACTCCTATTCTTGATAAAAATTCTCCTTAAGATGGGAATGAAAGAAATCTTTCTCAATATAGTTAAGGCAACCTACCATAAGCCAATGGCAAGTATCATTCTCAATGGAGAAAAACTAAAAGCCTTCCCTCTAAATTCTTGTAAAAGACAAGGCTGTCCTCTCTCACCACTCCTATTCAATATAGTACTGGAAGTACTTGCTATAGCGATTAGGCAAGAAAAATATATCAAGGGAAACCAGATAGGAAAGGAAGATTCAAGCTCTCACTGTTTGCAGATGACATGATACTCTACTTAGAAAACCCTAAAGACTCTACCAAAAGCTTCTAGAAACAACAAATTCCTACAGCAAGGTGGCAGGCTACAAAATTAACATACAGAAATCAATGACCTTTTTATAGACCAATAATGATAGGGAAGAAATGAACATTAAGAAAACAACCCCATTTACATTAGTGTCACACAAACTCAAATTGTTGGAGTCAACCTGACTAAAGACATGACGGAGCTATACAAAGAAAACTATAAAACCGAAATCCAAAAAATAAAAGAAATGGAAACCCATACCCTTCTCAGAGATTGCAGGATTAACATCATTAAAATATCAACACTCCCCAAAGCATTGAACAGATTTAATGTGATCCCTCTAAAGATATCCACGACATTCTTCAAAGAAGTGGATCAAACACTTCTGAAATTTACTTGGAATAATAAACACCCACGAATAGCTAAAGCAATTTTTGGGAAAAGAAATATGGGTGGCATTACTTTCCCCAACTTTAAGCTGTATTACAAAGCAATAGTTATCAAAACAGCATGCTATTTGAATTAAGACAGACTCTCAGTTCAATAGAATAGGTTTGAATACTCAGAGAAAGTTGCCCAGACATATAATTACCTACTTTTTGATAAAGGAGCAAGAAATCCTAAATGGAGCAAGGAAATCTTCTTCAACATGTAATATTGGCACAACTGGCTAGCCACTTGCAAAATAGCAAACTCAGACCCCCAGCTAACACCATGTATGAAGGTCATATCCAAATGTATTAAAGACCTTGATATTAAACCTGATACCATAAGGTATATAGAACAACACATAGGTAAATCACTCTATGACATTCAGACTAAAGGCATCATTACAGAGAAAACAGCACTCTCCAAACAAGTGGAAGCAGAGATAAATAGATGGGAATATATTAAGCTGAGAAGCCTCTGCACCTCAAAAGAAATAGTGCCCAGAGTATAAGAGCCACTTACTGAGTGGCAGAAACTATTCACCCATACCCATCAGATAATGGGGTAATATCCAATTATTATCTGATGGAACTTTACAAGAAAAAAATCTAATACCATCAAAAAATGGGGAGAATTAATGAACAGACACTTTGTCAAAAAAGAACTACAAATAGCCAAAAGGCACATGAAAAATGCTCCACAACACAAATCATCAGGGAGATGCAAATCAAAACAACTATGAGGTGCCATCACATACCACAGAATTTGGCACACATCACAAAAAATATCTGGAATGAAAACTTCGGCAGCCTAAATGAAAATCTTACTGGAAAGCCTCACATACAGAGTAACAGCTGCTGAAGATGGAATTAGTGAGCTGGAAGATGAGAATCATAACAACTCCATTCAACAAAAGAGGTTGGAAAAAAACCTTAAAACGAATTATTAGATGATGGGAAAAAGTCTTAAACTGATGAAAACAGAAGTCTGCAATAAATTTTATAAAAATAACATAATAATAATTGGAATCCCAGAGACTCAGAAAAAAATGTCCATAAAAATCAACAGTGAAGGACACTATTGCAGGAAAACTCCCAGAACTAAAGAGTGCATGCAACAAAATACTACATGCCCAAAGAGTACCAACTAAAAGAGATCTAAAGAAAAACACACCTAGGTACGCCCCAATCAGTGATAAATACCACAGATAGGGATAGAATACTAAAAGTAACGATATTAAAAAGGGAAATTACATACAAATGTGCACCCTTACGATTTACAGAAGGTTTGTCACAAGCAACCCCCAAGGCCTAAAAGCAATGGAGGGATATAATGACAAAACTTAATGAAATGAATGCTTCGCCAACAGTACTTCATCTAGCAAGACTTGAAGATAATACTTCACTTAGAAGGTTTGAAAAAAGAATATATAGATTTTTGTTTAAAGAATAGCTGAGGCATTTTCAGACTCAAAATTAATCTTAAAAGAATTGAGGGGCCAGAGTGATAGCACAGTGACAGAATGTTTGCTTTGCATGCATCGAACCTGCATGCAAGAAGGGTTCAATTCCCAGCATTCCAGGTTCCCCAAGCCTGCCAGAAATTATTTGAGTTCAGAGCCAGGAGGAATCCCTAATGCTGAAGAGTGTTCCCCCACCAAAAAAAAAAATAATAAAATAAACAAAAATAAGAAGAAAAGAAAAAAGAAAAAGAAGAATTGAAAGGTCTACTTTAAGGCAAGGCAGACCCAACGAACACATCAAACTCTTTCAAAAAGATGACACTAAATTTTATGATAATCATCTTTCTCAATGTCAATAAACTAAATACAACATTGAAAAGACACAGAATGGTAAAATGAATCAAATTGTTCCGTCTAATATCTTGCTGCCTCCAAGAAACACATACAGATAGAGCAAACAGGCTCGAAGTCAAAGTTTGGAGAACAATTATTTTAAACAACTCCCGTAAAAAGGCCAAACTTATATCAGATGACCCAGACTTTAGATTTAACAAGGTTATAAAGGACAGAGATGGATATTTCTTAATAGTCAATGAATATGCATCAGAAAAATCACACTCTTAAGCATATATGCACATAATGAGGAATCAGCAAAATATTTAAAACAGTTACTGGCAGATTTGAAGAAAGACATCATCAGCAACACAATAGTAGTAGGAGACTTCAACATTACCATCCTTGATAGGTTAACTAGGCTGAAATTCAACAAGAAAAATGTTTTTCTGAAAAAAAAAGGAAGCTCATGACTTAATATATGTAAGGCTAAATATATATAAGGCTAAATATATAAATATATATAAAGCTAAATATATTAGGCTAAAATTTAACAAAAAATTTTTTTCTGAAAGAAGAAAATGGAAGCGAATGACTTAGTATATGTATTTTTAAATTTCACAACTTTATACTTTGATAGTCTACAAAATAGTGATGAATGACTTTCCATCCCCAGTAAACTGTACACAGATTCTTCTCCAACATACACGCTTCATTATCCAAAATAAATCATATGCTGGCCCATAAAATATATCACCATGAAATCAAGAGAATAGAAATTGTAAGAACTACTTCTCAGAAAATCAGACATTGAAATTAAAAGTTAATCACAAACAGACACAAAGAAAAAACTTTAACACCTAGCAATTAAACAGCTCATTACTTAACAATCAGTGGTTCAGAGACAAAACAGAAGAGGAAATAAAAAGATTCCTGGAAACAGAATGACGACATGAATTTTCAGAATTTGTGGGACATAGCAAAAGTGATATTAAACGGAAAATGTATAGCTTTGCAATCATTCATCAGGAAGAAAAAGTGGCCTACATAAATAATGACAGGGCTTAAATAAATTAGATAAAGAAAAAAATAAAGCAAAAATAGGAAGATGGAAGGAATAATAAAATTTAGAGCAGAAATTAATGAACTGGAAATGCAGAAAACATTTCAAAAGATCAATGAAAGCAAGAGTTGTTTCTTTGAAAAAATAAATAAGATGACAAAGCAGTGGCAAACTTACAAAGAAAGGGAAAGAGATGAAGTTAAGGGGCCGGGCGGAGGCGCTAGAGGTAAGGTGTCTGCCTTGCCAGCGCTAGCCTAGGACGGACCTCGGTTCGATCCCCCGGCGCCCCATATGGTCCCCCAAGCCAGGAGCGACTTCTGAGCGCATAGCCAGGAGTAACCCCTGAGCGTCAACGGGTGTGGCCCAAAAACCAAAAAAAAAAAAAAAAAAAAAGAGATGAAGTTAATAAACCAAATTAAAAATAAAAATGGGCAGATTTCTATAGACAATACAGTAATTCAAGCATAATCAGAGAATACATTGAGAAATTCTTGCAATGAAATATGAGAACCTGGAGAAGATGGATAAATTCTTGGAATCCTATAATCTCCCAAGGCTAAACAAAGTTAATCTGGCATATCTGAACAGACCTATTACTATTGAGAATAGCAAAATGGTAATCAAAAGTCTTTACCAAAACACATGCCCAGGCCAGATGGATTCACTAGTGAAATTTTTTAAACTTTTCAAGAGTATTAATGCCAATCCTTTTCAGGCACTTCCAGGAATTTGAAGGACAGGAACACTTCCAAACACTTTGTATAAAGCTAACACCACACTAATACCAAAAGCAGACAGAGATGACACAAAAGTAGAACTATAGTCCAAAATTTTTAATGAACACTGATGTCAAAGATCCTCAACAAAATTCTAGAAAATAGAATTCAACATGTTATCAATAAGTTCATCATGAGGAACAGGTAGGATTAATCCCAGAGATGCAAGACTGATTTAACACAGAGAAGTAAATCAAAGTAAAACACCATGTAAACAAAAGGAAAAATAAAAATAATATTATCATATTAACAGATGTAGAGAAATAATTTGATAATATGCAATACCCATTCATGATAATTACTATCAACAAGATAGGAATGGAAGAAATTTTTCTCAATACAGTCAAGAATATTTACCACAAACCTGTGACAATTATACTCAATGGGTAAAACCTGAGAGAAAATCTTCTAAAATCTGGCACAAGACAAGGATTTCCCATCTTGCCAATCCTATTCAATATAGTACTGGAAGTACTTGCCATAGCAATTAGGCAAGAAAAATGTAGCAGGGGTATCCAGAAAGGAAAGGAAGAAGTCAAGCCCTCACTGTTTGCAGATGACATGTTATTATAGTCAGAAAACCCTAAAGAGTCTATCAAAATCTTCTAGAAACAATAGATTTGTAAAGCAAAGTGGCAAGCCACATGAATAAAAAAAAATAATAGTCTTCTTTATACAAATAATGATAGAGAAAATAGACATTAAAAACCAATCCCAATTACATTATTATCACAGCAACTCATGTACTTTGATGTCAACTTAACTAAAGAGGTGAAGGACCTTACACAAAGAAAACAATTATGAGGTACCACTTCACACCACAGAGATTGGCATACATCACAAAGAATGAGAACAAGCAGTGTTGGCAAGGATGTGGAGAGAAAGGAACTCTGCTGGTGGGAATGCCATCTAGTCCAACATTTATTGGAAAGTGATATGGAGATTCCTCCAAAAACTGGAAATTGAGCTCCCATATGATCTAGCTATACCACTCCTAGGGATATACCCTAGGAACACAAAAATACAATACAAAAATCCCTTCCTCACACCTATATTCATTGCAGCACTATTTACCATAGCAAGACTCTGGAAACAACCAATATGCTCTTCAATAGATGAATGGCTAAAGAAGTTGTGGTACATAAGCACAATAGAATATTATGCAGCTGTTAGGAGAGATGAAGTCATGAAATTTTCTTATACATGGATGTACATGGAATCTATTATGCTGAGTGAAATAAATCAGAGAGAGAGACACAGAGAGAGAAAGACAGAATGGTCTCACTCATCTATGAGTTTTAAGAAAAATGCAAGACATTCTTGCAATTTTTTAAGAGACAAAAGAGAGGAGGGCTGGAAGTTACAGCTCACCTCATGAAGCTCACCACAAAGAATGATGAGTGTAGTTAGAGAAATAACTACATTGAAAATTATCCTAACAATGAGAATGTATGAGGAAAATAGAAAGCCTCTCTAGAGTACAGGTGGGAGTGGGGTGGGGAGGAGGGAGATTTGGGACATTGATGATGGGAATGTTGCACTGGTGATGGGGGGCATTCTTTACATGACTGAAACCCAACCACAATCATGTTTATAATCACGGTCTTTAAATAAAATATTATTTTAAAAACAAATTATAAAATAAATATTACTTGGAGAATAAGACTTGAGAAGAAATTTGAGTCTCATTGATATATATATATATGTATATATATATAAATTCTTTCCAAATGCAAAAGCATAAGTCATAGAATAGAAGAATTCTAAAGAATTCTACATAATTGCAAATGTTGCCCTTTTGTTGGAAAAATAATTAAGTTACATTGTTTATATCTATGTCAGGAAATGCATATGTTTTCTTTTCAGGATTAAAAAATAATAAAATTTACATTCTATTCAGCCTAGGTGATCTTATATCTTCTTGGGATTAAAAGGCTCTGGCACATCCCTTTTGTAAATTATTCTATGGAGAGGTATCCACTTTGGAGATCTCTTCTTCTAGAACAAGACAGAGGAGATTTTACTTCTTAGATAATTATTTATTTATTTATTTATTTATTTATTTATTGCTTTTTGGGCCACCCCCTATGATGCTCAGAGGTTACTCTTGGCTATGTGCTCAGAATAAATGTATAAGAGATTATATGTAGAACTCTTTTTTCAGTGCTGTTGACTGACATAGCTTCTCTTAGGATGGCTCTAGCACAAGCCAAGCTGGAGGGAAAAGTAAATATAAAGGATGCTTATTACTTGTATTTTACTAATATTCTAATTTTATGACCCCAGTTTTACTAAGAACAATTGGTGTGGTCTTACATAGTCTTGGAATTAGACAGTTGCTCTGCATACAATCTAGAAAAATGCACTACTAAAATAAATCTTATCTTAAATAGCCAACTTAGTTGCTTGCTATTATTTATGAAGCCCCAAAATTTGCCTTGCACCTAACTGAAGTGAATTTGATCCCCAGCATCACATATGATTCCTGAGCATCACCCTGAATACTTTCAGGTGTGGCTCCCTCTAATATGTTTGTCCTTGCCTTTTCCCCATATCTCTCTATATTTTCTTATTTTTCTGCATGATAAGATCTGTTGAAACCAACAGATATAGAGTGCTTGTGAATATGCAGGGTTACAATTACTGAGACAACTCTCTGTAGATATTTGTGAAAAATAATAAAGATTCTGATTACTGGAGAATAATAAATAATCTTCCACACCTCTGAATTCAATAGAAGTTAAAAAATATTCAAACCAGTATCAGACTGATTGATTAGAAAAGACTTCAGGAGAAATTTATTGGCAATTTGTATACCTCTTGCATACTTGGACAAGTTCCAGCAAGCTAAATGATTTTTCATGGGTTCATCAGATGGTTTTTATCCTCGGAACTTTCCTTCAAATACTTCATTTAAAATTAACTTCCCTGATGCTTTTTTTTCTTTATGGCATAAACTGTTATTTTTCAGCTTTTAGACCATACCCAGCGTGTTTAATGGTTACTACAGGATTTGAGCTCAGGAAGCTCTCCTGATGGGGTGCAGGGTACAATGTGGGATGCCAAAGATCAAACCTGGGCTGACATGTGCTAAGACAAGCACTTTACCCTCTGTACCATTGCTAGAGCCCCTGACACAGTACTTTTGACATAGCTGTAACATGTGGCTTATAGGGTTTAAAGTTCTCTAGTAAAAGCTTCTGAATTCCTTGAGAGTTCAGATAATACACAGAATCATCAAATGCTCTATAAATAGCTCTTGAAGAAATGAGCTAATTTTTTGCTTTGAGAGTAGAATATTCAAGAATATACTTAAAATTTCACATAGATCCTTCTTGCATGATACTGAAGATGCAAGAAGTCAGAACACTTGACAGTATGGTATTTCCCAATTTTACCAAATGTTTAGAATAGGAGGGGAAAATTGAAGAAAGTATTTTTAGCTAACTTAACACATTATTCTTTTTTTTTTTACTATCCTAGGCACCCCCTCAATGTGTCTAATTTTTTCCTTTCAAAAATTTATTTTATTGAAACCAATGTAAATTAAGTCTTTCACAGTTGTATTGCAGGTAGATAGTGAGAGTGAATTAGGGTCATTATTACCACCAGTGTTTGATCTCTCTCCACCACAGTTCCCAATATGCCTCCCATACCTCCACCCTTAGCCCACTGGACTGCTAGTGTAACAGGTCAATTTTGTGTATAGATTGTTAAAGTTTGGGTGTATATATTCTATTGTTGTTAACTTTGATTTGTGTATTTAGATCTGACCATATTTTTATTTCATACAATTTTCCTGAGACTACTTGGCCCCTGGGTCCTATTTGCTTTTTTATTTCTCAATTTGTAGGAGGATATACATATATGAGGTAGAACAAGATGATTCATGTTCTATGGTTTTGTAAAAAACAAAAGGTGGGATCCCCTATGTAGAAGCTATAAATAAAATTAAAAGAAGAAAAAAGAAAGAGAAAAAAAGGCAGATGTGGCTTTTCCCCCCCATAGGCACAGTAAGGAAATTAGAAGGGAAATTCCCTTGGCCTAAGAATCACAGGGTGTCTCTACCCTTGACACATACTACCATAAGATCGAACACAGTCTTCATGCATGTTAGTTGTCGAACCCCATGGTCTTTCTTTATGGTCCTAGGAAAAGTTCTACTCAGTCATGCTTGTCTAGTCAATCTTCTCTTATTAGAGATCTTGGTTTTTACACAGTTCCTAGAGCAAAGCCTAGGATAAAGTCTTTCTTTATGGTTCCAGGAAAAGTTCTGTTTAGTGGTGGTGGTTGTAATCAGTCTTTTGCATTTAGAGATCTTGATTTTTGCACAGATCCTGGAACAGAGTATCTTCTGATTTCCTCTCACCATTAGGTGAAACCTGCCCTTAAATCAGGTTGCTGTTGTTTCCTCATTATTAGGGTGACATAGAAGGAACCTACCTGGGAGCAATTTGGTGCCAGCAATTAGGGCCTCTCCTGCAGGGAGCTTGATTCCTGGTGCTGGTGCAGAGAACCACGCCAATTCCAAGGTTGGGACCCAGGGTTCAGGGTTGAACAGTCAATGTCTTATCTCGTGAAGTCTAAGTCAAGTTCCTATGACAAATGTTCAGGGTGGAAGGCATCCCTGTGTTATAAAATTTATGGATTCTTAGCCCTATTAGATAAGAACTTATTTCTATACATAATATTTTCTCATTTTAGTTTGCCTATGCAAAAAGAAATGATGCCATATTATTATATAATTGTTGCTTTTGTAGATGAAAATAACATGCTATACTTATTCTGAATTATATTCTGATTTATCATTAAAATTCCGAGACTTAACAAATATTCATCAAATATGTATCACAGAATAGGGTCTATTTAAGGTTCTGAAAAAATGGTAATGAACAAGAGTGTCTAGATCCTTTACCCTACCATGTACACATAGTATATTCTATTGTAATATGTTATTTTTGGCCTTTAAGACATAGTTAAGATCTATTTCTCTAGATTTAAGGAAAAGAAATTGAAGCATGACTGAATCTTTCATTTGGTTTTTGGAACCTGCATCTATTTCTTGGTGGTATTGGCACAAAAATAGCAAATGTTTGAGTTTGTCTTGTCACAGGGTTTAGGACTCACTATGGTTTGATAGATTCTGATTTTTCCACATTATTCTGCTGCAAACTAGAATAAGAATTGTTTCATCTTTGGAAACCATCAAAACTTTAGCGCTAACATGAACATTGACACGATTATAGAAAGTTTAGTTTGTCTAGTTTTCTGCAGCCTTGCCTTCTGAGTCTGTGTTCTTTGAAGATGCAAGGCATTCTTTAGTGATTAAAACTCACTGTGTTTAGAATACATATTCATTCATATTTTTCAAAATGGATGCTGCTTGAATTAGGCTGGACCTTGAGTTCCCTTTCCAGGTGAGCTTAAAATATATGAAGATGATGTTGTGGTGATGGGGGAAGGGCTTCGGTTGGGGAAATTTCCACCGCACAGAAGCATTAGATGCATTGTCCCACATCCTTTTATTCATTTCTAACTAATGCTTTTCATCTCAGAGAGTCCATGAATATGTAAGTGCAAGTGCTTCTTATTGTGAACACTGAACAAAGAGTGATGCTGTAGATTTCAATGCATTTGGACCATAATGTGCTCTTTCCTAGATAATGGTTTCTTGGCACTGAAAAGAAAAGCAAACATATCATTAAGAAGGTGCTCCAGAAAAGCTGTCTGTCACATATCTTAAGCTTCATTAGTTTAGATTAATGACTTACTTGATATACATGACAATAGGTGAAGCAAATCTTTGTTTACTTATTGACAATTAAATGTGGTGTTGACATGCATAAGCAGACTCCTCTCTTATTAGTTCAATGTTTTAAAGTAACTTTGTGTTATAAAACTTGTTAACTACAGTATCATTTATTTGAGCTGTGCTGGATGAATGATGTGATCTACATTGAAAGGCATCAATATTGCAGCCATTCCTGGCAGTCACTGGAGCATTGTGCTCACAGATTGGAGTTGATATCTTATTGTACAAATTCAGGGACCCAGAAAATGTTTAGTTATTGAGCCTCTGCCCTGAGAGGACAATGTTCTGTTCATGAAATCTGGGTGCAAGGTCATAGACTGAAACCTGAGAGAGAAATAAGATTTAAATTTTATTTCAAGATTTTGCATTTCCCTTAAATGCAGTATTTGGAAAGCTTTGCATTTTCCCCAGAGCATCCATTACAGAGAAATATTTGAGCATGCAGAGCAAAGTGGTATATAAATAAATATGGTGTATTCAAATTAGGAGGACATTCTAGGAACAAGCAAGTTCACCTTTTTAAAAGATGCTGAGGCTTCTGATGTGTTGATTCACACGCTATAAGAAGGCTTCCAGAGCACATAATGGACAACTATTTTAAAAGAAACTGAGAAGGTGGGGAGAGGAAAGTAAAGAACAGAGGCTGAAGGGCAATGTGGCATAAAATGTATCTACATGCTGGTCTCACTGAAATATTTGTGGTTTGCCTTTCCATGAATTCCAAAGTTGGAAGCTGTCAGGGATAATCAGCCCTTCCCATCACAGACACCCTGTGGTTCTCCTTAATAGCTCCCTTTTATGTGCTGCCAGTCCTCAAAAATATATTTAGAAAAGACTTATTTAGAAGGAGAAATAAAATAAAATCCATGTTGTGGTTGAGTATTACAAATGATTTCTGGACTCCACTCTGTGCTATTACACTCTCTGTGGAATTTTCATACAAAGTAAAAAATAAACTCTCAGCCAGATTGAACTAGAACTTGTTTTACAAAAGAAACCAGCTTATTCTACAAAGTCATTCATAACATTGTGTGAAGGCACATCTGCTAGACATTACAGCATCTTTACCTTCCTCAGGAAATGTTCGGCAAAAATTAAACTCCGGGTGATTTCTCCTGTGGAATATTTTGAGCAAAGCTGATTCAAAAGAATGGATGACATTAATCTAAACATCATCTGATAAATAATGGCACATGCACAAACTTTGTTCTAAAGTGACTGCAATAATTTTGTTCATAAACAGAATACTTGGTTTATTTAATATGCAAATTTAATTCCTAAAAATATATAATTTAACTGTATATTTATTGCTGACTCTCATTCTTCTTCTACTTTTAGTGGGGAGGGAAGGTGTGTGTGTGAGTGATTCACCTAGCAACGCTCAGGTCTTATTCCTGATTCTATAGTCAGGAATTATACATGGCAATGCTAGGGGGCCCTTATGAGATGTTCAGAATAAAGAAAGGCAAATAGCCTACTAGCTGTACTATCACTGTAGCACCTTTTCTTCCTGTTTTAAAGAATTAAAAGATCTGCTGTGATGTTGATGTGGTGACTGGATTTTCCAATCTTCATTTTACACGCTTGCCTGGGGATCTCTTAGCTTAGCTAAATTAAAGTTCTTACATATTAATCACTATTGGTGCAGGAGCAGCAGGTCTCTGTGTTGGTTGATAGGTTTCCAAGTTCTTCAATATTTTCGTTAATAAAAAATATTGAATAAAAGATGCTCAGATTCAACATTCAAAACTGATAAAGAAGTTTTATTTTCAAAGAGAATAAAAGCCAGAGAAGTAATAAAAGTGCATAAGATATTTGCTTTGAAAGCAACTGATCCAGGTTCCAGGTTCTATACTTTGGATTCCACGCTCAGGAATTCTCTCTGAACACCAAAATAGAAATAAGCCCTGAGCACAGCTGGGTGTAGCAAACAACAACAACAATAACAAAACAACAAGATGCTTCATAAATAAATAAAAGTATAAGAGCAAGATATTCCTCAATAGGAAGGAATTTCACAAAGAATTAAGTTATACGTCTTGTATAAGATTTTTATTGAAAACTCGAATTTTTGTGTTTCTTTATCAAAGTATCAGAGGATTACCATTTGTTTTCCAGAGATGTCTTGCTAATTTAGGGTCTGTTGTATTTCAAAAATAAGATGAACTTTTTGTATTCACATATGGGATTATTATTCATGACCTTTTAGATTACATATCTGACCCTAGGCCCTGGTCCTGGCTGTTACCTCACAGTCTTCTGTGAGTCCAAGATCTGGGTAAAAGTCTTTGTTCTGAGTAAACAGTTGGTTCCCATAGTCTTAAGGAGAAACCTGGGAAATTTAGAAATTTTTATTATGTTGGATAGTGATAACTAAATTGAAGCTAGTTCCTCAGCTATTCAGGGGAAATGGAGGTTTCCACTTTCACTGTAATCAATGAGCAATGAACACGTGGGTTACCAGAGCAGTCTTTTGCTTCTTTTTGTGGATCCCTTATTGACTTTTTAAATGATGCCTTTTTGGTATAGAAATATGTATCTATATTGGGAAAGAGAAAATTCACCTGTATAATTTTACTAGTCAAGGTGAATAGCCAATACCACAATCAGATTTTGTTAATCCTGTATTTATGACATGTCAAAACCTTTTTATTTTATTTTATTGATTCTATTGTGAACTACAAGTCTTTCCCAGTTGTAGTTCAGTCACATAGTGAAGGTGAATTAGGGTCATTCCTACCACAATATTGACCTCCCTCCACCATAGTTCAAAGCATACATCCCATACTTCCATTCTTAGTCCCCTGGACTACTAGTGTAACAGATCCATTTTGTGTTGAGCTTGTTATAGTTTGAGTCTCTTAATTCTATTCTCCTTGACTTTGGCTTGGATATTTAGATCTGATCGCCCCCATTTTTTTACTCAATTCTCTTGAGACCACTAGTCCCTGGGTCCTGTCACTTTTTTTTTCTTTTCTCAAATTGTAGAAAGACAGAAAAATGAAGTATAACAAAATGATTCAAGTTCTAAGGTTCTATGAAAAAGGTGGGATCCCCTAACTAGAAGATATAAACAAAATTAAAAGAAAGAAAAATATAAGAAAGGGGGGGCAGAAGAGGCAAGGTTTTTGTTTGTTTGTCTTTGCATAGGCACAGTAAACTTTGGGGAAATTAGAAAGGGAATTCCCTTGGACTAAGAAATACAGAGTGTCTCTACCAACGAAGCATACTGTCATAACACTGACTATAGACTACAAGCTTGTTGGTTATCAAACCCCAAGGTTTTTCTTTATGGTTCCAGGAGACTAGTTGTCAAAGTCAATATTCTGTAATTAGAGATCTTGGTTTTTGCACAGATCCTAGGACGAAGCCTGGGGTAAAGTCTTTATGGCCCCAAGAAAAGTTCTGCTCAGTCTCGGTTGTTGTTGTCAGTCTTCTGTAATTAGAGATGTTGGGTTTTGCAGAGATCCTAGGATGAAGAGTGTTCTGATTTCATCTCACTGTTAGGTGGTGAGATAGCGCAATTTGCCCTTGGATCAAGTTGTTGTTGTTTCCTCTTTGTCAAGGTGTCATATAAACCCTGGACCAAGTTGGTGCCAGAGCAGTATTAGGGCCTTCCCAGGGGAGAGTTTGATTCCTGGTACTGGTTCAGGAAATGTGCCAGGTCTAAATTTGGGATTAGGGTTTTGTGGTTGGATAGTCCATGTTCTATCAATTGAGGCCGAAGTCAAGTCTCCATGACTAATGTTCAGGGTGGAAAGTTAAAACTTTTTATTTCTTGTGACATATAAAGCCTGTTTTAAAATCCTGTTTAGATATAATATATATATGTAAATGTCAGTCTTTATAGATTTATTTATAATTGTATTTATGTAGCATGGGGCTTATAATTGCAAACTATTGTTTTTCATTTACTTCTGAAAAGATGGAAGGACCTGGTATTAATGAATAATTAATGGGGTTTGTTCTATTATAGGACATTGATGATAAAGCTAATATGGAAACAGTAAGAGAAATTAGTGTGATGCAATTTTATATGACACAGTAACAGGAGAGCTTTAACAAATAAGGTCTTTTCCAAATCAGAGTTAAATGTAAACTTTGGCAACTCTAGAGTAATAAATATTTTCTTTTTCAGAATAAGCAAATGAACATGTTAGAGTTTACTAATGCTAGATTAAAGTGGTTGATTTTTTTCTTAGGATCATTGTTATATCCATTTATGTTCCACAAACTCTGCATCATTAGTCTTAATTTACCTATTGGAAAGAGATATTCAGATGCTAACCAGATGCTTCTAAGGCACCAATTCTTTCCCTAAAATGCATAGTGCTCTGTTTTCTCCCTTTCTCCATTGTTCACAAGACTCAGCTTTTCTTTTTAAAAATTGCGCCCTCCTATTTCTGTTGCAGTATTCTGAGGATTACAATACAAATAATCATTTACAAATTGAAGGTCAACACAGAAAGTCATTGTACTTGTGATTTGATGAGTAAGAACAAATCACAAAAATAAGAACAAATAGCAGTATTATCCCATGGGAAAGAGACTTGCGTATTGATCTATTATTTCCCAGCTTGAAATGTGCCACTATTGTAGTTCCACTTGATTATGAGTCTTTTTATCACTTCCCCTGGTTGATTTCACTTGAGTGTTTCTGACATTTTCAAAGTTCCTCATATATTCTGCTGAGCAGCAGGGGGAAACCTTGTTAATGAAGAAATAACAAGCCGAAGATTTGAATAAATATTCAGCTGATTGAAAGGAGGGATATAGTTAATTTTTAAAATAATGCTGACAACTGAAAAAACATCACTAACATGCATTGCTTGTGTTAGCTAAAACTGGGTTTTAGTGGAGTTTTTTTTTTTTTTTCCCTGCACCACAGGGCACTTTCATTTCCTGATTCTATTATAAACTAAGTGGCCACCTGAACCTGCCAATGAACTTGTTCTATTGTGTTTTTCTATTTTTAATCCTGAAAGAGTAATCACATTTCTCATCAGATGTGTTACAGAGGACCATACATTGGAAAGATTTATGAAGGTGCCATTGGGTTATTACAGAACCATTCATTTATAAATAAGTGTCCAATCTGAAAGGGAAGTATAAATGATAGCAGCATTTTCATCATTTCACAAATCTATATTAGAAAAGTGTGTTGGTATTTTTTAATACTTGCTACAGTGGCATGGGAAACAAGTTGGATACCATGCCATTTTAGGTATAGATTTATAGATTTATCGATCATATGTGTTTATGTAGCATATGGTTTATAATTGCAAATTATTTTCCTGTAACACACTGATGTATTTTCAGTCATAATATATCATTAAAGTTCTGGTATTATAGCCAAAGACATGTTTAATGTGACGGACTTTATTCATAGCAGCTAGGAGAAGGAGCATAATAGTTTCTATAAGATCCAAGGATTAATTACCAGGGATCTTTGTAAGCTTAATGTGGCTCCTTAAGGAATGGTTATTCTTGGAGCTGGACTGTAGTAAAAGTCCCTGACTTTTTCCCCTAATATGCTGAAAGGTTCTTTTCCTCAGAGATTTTTCTATGTGTTTTTCTAAGATAGATATTTAATGCTTTTAAAATATTTTTAGCATGAACGATCTGACTCTCTCCCACTTTATTGGGAAGGTTATCATATGCAGCTGTGCTCAAGGATCACTCGGGACCATTTGTGCTGCTGGGGATGAAACTGAGACAGCTGATACAAGGCAAGCATCTTAACCATTGTACTATCTCTCAGGCCCCAGCGCATAGGATTTAAAGTTTTGATATATGAAGATTTGAAACAGTCTTTCAAAAATACTCCAAATGCCAAAATTAAAAAACAGCAACTAGTCTTTTATAAAATGTTTTAAGAGTGAAGTAAAAAAAAAAGCAAGTCTTTAAGTATGACTATTAGTAAAATTTTCTGCTTTTGTATGTGATATAGGTATTCAGGACCATAAATTCAAGTTCAAAATATAAACTTTAAATCCATGTCATTTATGTACTCCAGGAGTTGTTTGAGTGCCTTATAAAATGTCCTGGAAGGGGGCTTGAGAGATAGCACAGTGATAGGGTATTTGCCCTTGCATGTAGCCAACCCATGTTAGACAGTGGTTCGAATCCCAGAATCCCATAAGGTCCTCCATGCCTGCCAGGAGTGATTTCTGAGCGCAGAGCCCGAAGTAACCCCTAAGAGCTATGGGGTGTGACTCAAAACCCCCCCAAAATAAAAAAAATAAAGTGTCCTGGAAAAGTCTACAGTAAAATAGAGTCATAAAGGTTATTTTTCTCAAGTCTAAAGAAGTCTATATCTCTTTCCATAGTCATTGTGGTTTAAAAGTTCTTTATACATTTCAGTATAAATTTTTTTTTCTCATTTGGATCAAGATATTTGTTCTACCTTTTGGGCACAAACAGACACACAGACACACAGACACACACACACACACAAAACTCTTTTTATATTACATACTACTCTAACTCTTAAAAACAAGAGGCCACAAATGAGTCATTTATGCTATGGCCCATGCTACCAAAGCCAGACCTAATTTATCTGTTTTTTTCTCTCCCAGAAGTTGGACCTTAAACCAATCAGTCAGAAATCACCTCATCAGCCCCAGTTAGGTAATCTGTAAAGAACATGCCCTTCCAATAACCCGTTTTTCTTATTATAACATTTTTGGTTCTTCTCCTCTGGCTATGAAAGTCTTTCATTATTTATTTTGTATAAATCTTTGGAATTCATGTCTACTTACTATATTAGGTGCCGCCCAACTCAGGGCTTATTGAATAAAGTTAATACAATCTTTAAAATAAGTTCATTTCAATTTTTGATTTTTTTTTTAGAACATGAAAGAAGCAATGGTGTTTCTTATTTAAATTCTAAATATCTTATAGTCCTCCATCTCCATTTTTCTAATTTTGTTCATGTGAAAGCTATCTGGGAGGTTAAAATGTGTTTTTCTTTTCAGACCACTGTATTCAGCAGATCTGTCATAAAGTTGATGGATCAATGTACCCTAGTGATATTGGCATTATTGTTGTGTAGGTTTTACAAATGAATAATCTAAGAAAGAGAATGAGCAACTAACTTTAAATTCAACTACCAAAAAGTGTCATAACTAGTGTTTGAAATTCAGAATTTAATGAATAGCTTCAACTTTCTCCAGTCTATGGAAAGATCTAGAATTTTAATGTAAAGGGGGAGAGTGTTGATTTACAGAACATGGATGCTAGACTTCACCTACTAGAAAATCAAGTTTATTTATAATACTGATTCCTGTTAAAGTAGAATTTGTCAAATTTTGTAGAACAATAAATCTTAGGACCTTAACATATTTTAATAAAGATAACAAAAACAAACAAAAAGAAATAATGTCTCAAAGAGAGGAGGGCTGTAAGGTCCAGCTCACAACATGATGCTCACCACAAAGAGTGTTGAGTGCAGTTAGAGAAATAACTACACTGATAACTATCATAACAATGTGAATGAATGAAGGAAGTGGAAAGCCTGTCTAGAGTACAGGAGGGGGTGGGGTTAGGAGGAGGAAGACTTGGGACATTCGTGATGGGAATGTTGCACTGGTGAAGGGGGGGTGTTCTTTACATGACTGAAACCCAACTACAATCATATTTGTAATCAAGGTGTTTAAATAAAGATATTAATATAAAAAAGAAATAATGTCTCTTAAAATATTTTTGTGGAATAGTAATTTCTTATTTCTCCCAAAGAATCTTATCTTGAGGGAAGTATCTTAGAAAATTCTTTAGCAAATGCAGAGTTAGAAAGCATACATTGGGCATTAGAACATTTAATAGCAACTATATTTTTTGCTACACACAAGGGTTAGTTTTACAACAATGCTGAAATAAGCAGCACATTAATTTTTTAGTTACTTTTCTGTGAAGACTGTACTTCAGTATGTTACAAACCCATACAGTTGACTATATCAGAAGTACTTTGAAAAAATAAAAAATAAAAGAAGTATTTTGGAGTAGTATAAAGCAGCAGAAATGGACAATGCTTATTTGGTAAAAAAAAAAAAGTAAAAGAGCAAGAGCAGGCTATTTAAATCTAAAATTGTTGCTATACTTCTGTACAGATTATTAGAACATAATTTTAGGACAGTAGAGAGAAAAGGGTGCAACAGAAGCATGAAAGGCTATCAATGGGATAAGATAAAGAGTTGGCTAGTGAGAGGAAACCTAGAAAAAAATTCAGAATCTGAACAATGCTAGGAGAGTGAAAACAATATTGTGGATTGAAACAGATGTTTGGTGAGTTAGAACAGTTTCTGGGTGCTAGGAAAGAGAGAAAATGAGAATAAACATTTATTATACGTGTAAGATGTGATTAAGATTTAATTCTTCTTGTACATATTGACAAGATCTTAAGTGAAAATAATATTATTAAACACACACAGACACATACATTAAAAACAGAGTTAGAAGCATACCCATCTTTCTAGGTCATACTCCTGCTCTGTGCTCAGGAATCTCTCTGGTGTTATTCAGGATATTATATATGGTGTTGGGAATTAAACCTGGGGTCAGCTACAAAGGGTCAGCTACATACAAACACGTGCCTCAACCCGCTACTATTTATCTAAAACCTCAATTTTAAATTTTAAAAGGTGACAATTGATTTCATAAAACTAGTACTTATCCAGAGTCTCTTAAACCCATTCTGCTCTCTGACCCCGCCCCACATGAATGCGTAACTAGTATTGCACTGCCATCTGGTGGCATAACCAAGGTGATCCAAAAAATTTCTTAGAATTTGATCTGATGTTTAGGTGGTAGAAGTCAAACTACAGACAGAAATCGTGATTGTGAAGAGCTTTTACTGGGACCACAGAGAAAGACTTTGGGGTTAGACAACTTAGTATGCCTGGAGCCTGTAGTTGGTCTTAGCCAGGATATTTTGTGGGTAGGTTTTTAGGCCAAAGTTTTTTTTTTCCATTTTCCCCATATTTTGCTGTGCCTATGCAAAAACAAACAAACAAACAAACAAAACCCCTGACCGTCCACACCTTATTATTGTTATTTTTTATCTATTATCTCTAAAATTGCCCCCCCTTTTCATTGAACCTTAGGATACGAATTTCTTTATTTTATCACATATTCCAGCAGTTTTCCATAAATCTAAGAGAAAATGAATAAAGAAAGGCTGGGGGCCAGGATCCTGGTGGTCTCAGATGCATTGGCTGGGAAATAAATAAGGACAGAACTAAATATCCAAGCCAAAGTCAATGATAATAGTATCAAGAGACCTAAACTTTAACAATCTAAACTCAAAGGGACCTGTTATACTGGCAGGCCAGAGGTAAATGATGGTGGTATAGGATGTACTCTGGGGTCATTTTGTGGAAGGAGGTTGACACTGGTGGTGGAAAGGGCCCTGCCTCATTGCATATCTGAAATTGTACTATGAAGAACTCTGTAGATCATATTATTTCAATAAAATAAAATTTAAAAAGGCGAAGATGCACAGCAGAGTCTATGGGAAGAAAACTGAGAAGGAAAAATATTTCCTGAGGTCAAAATAATGAAATGATCAAAGAGTATGCACAGTGCAGCTGTTCTTTTCTTATCACAGAACCTACTAATAAAGTGGCGCTATGAAGAATCTGGACATCTTTGCTCACCTACTGAACTGAAGGAGAAAGGATATATCACTCAGTGGTGAAATCTAACTCTCCATCTTCTGTCATGTGATTCTGAAATTGTGAAATGTTCCTTATTGCTATTAGAGAATTGTCAGATCTTTTTGATGTGGCTAGAGAGTGCTGTGAGTGGGGTGGAAATGGGTAGGCTGTAGAAAATAAGAGTTTTATATGTAGATTTTCTTTGAAATCGCCATACCTGCTTTGCAGTTATCAGCAAGATTCCATACTATTCGGAAACAAAACGAAGATGCTAGAGCTGAATGACTCAGCAAGCACAACCACCTGGTCCAGGTTCCTGCATGCTGCCTTGAACTCGATTGTCTTGACTTTTGCAATATGACTATTTCGCTTGCAGAGTAGAATTAGGGACAACTCAAATGCTTTGGGAACTCAGAAATGTACGTTGTATAAAAACTATTGTTTCTTTCTAGAGATAATTTTTTTAAATAAAGAAAAATAACTAGGGCCAAGATGTGACTCTGCTACAACACTGGACTTGCAATTCTGAGATCTTGAGTGTGATTGCTAACATTGAATGGCTCACTTGTGAATTAGCACCACTGGCAGTGAACCTGAGCACCAACTTAAGAGAAGCCCCCAGGGGTAGATTAGTGTGACCTCAAAAACTGTAGAAAAAAAGTGATTATATTTTTGTTATATATTTTCTGCCATGATGCCTCAGCACACTCCTGGAACAATAGCATTAGGTGTTTATTTGTGTTCATTTTAATTCTAGACAAGGGAAAAAAGCTTTTTGGTCCCCAAGTAAAATAATTTTATTGGAACTTTCAATATTGAAAGAAGCATAGTACTTGTTTTATCTTTTCAAATTGAAGTAAATTTCTCTTAACATAATATATATTACAATAATAGCACCTAGTTAAGATTTCATTATGACATTTCAGTTCACTATAATACACAATCCCTGCTATGTTTTTATAAAACATTACTCAGTATGAGATATTCACATTAACTACAATTGCCGAAATGACTGATGTTTAAATCTTGCAACATTTTCTATCATTATTAAACTTCATTATAAAATAAAGTATGTGGGTGGAATTGTGGCTTGATGCTTTTGTAATTTTCTCTCTACCTTTTCAATGTACTTTTTCAGTTACATCAACTGAATCATTTCATCGTATAGATGCAAAGATGAAGGGAAAGAACAAAAACATAGCCATTAACAGAAGCAGTACAAATGTGCATAGTTAATGGAAACCATTTTGACATTTTATATTTGATTCCATGGTGTACCTACTCAAACAATTTCAATGGCATATTAGAACAAAATGCTGCATTGTGCTCTTCACTAAGAATGCAAGTAATAGACTTCAAAAATTACCTTTTCACTGAAAGTATTATCTGCTGGAAATGAAGAAATGTTTTACATTATGAGAGGCTAATAGCTGCAAGAGGGCTGGCATGATAACACAGACAGGAGAGAGATTTGACTCTTTACTTTCCAAAATGCTTTCTTTTATCTTATTAAGCTCAATAACAATATTTATCTTCAAATTTCTTGGTTCTAATTTACTATGGTTTTTGACTTTACTGTTTTTAACTCAAATAAAGGTATATGTTAGTTAAGAAGAAGATCTCTATTTACAGAAGGGTTAAAATATGAGGTAGAGCGACTGCATTTTTGAGTGTGCTATTTTCCATTCTGGGAGAGAGACTTCCTTTATAAAAATAAGTAGAGTTAAAAATATCAGAACATAGGAAAAATAACTACTTTCTATATTTATTAACAGACAGTTCATTCATGGAGGAGCAAAAATGCATTATATGAATTCTGTTAAATTTTTATTGGATATTTTGATCTGGAACATCATATTGGATTATGGTAAGCCTAAAATTTGAAGGCCTAAATTTGTAGGCCTAAAATTTGAAGAAGCAGTTCCAAGTTGGTTATAGACAAACTCTGTATCTCTCATCAAAGAATTTAAAAACATTCCCTTCATTGTTCTTACATAAAAACTAATGCTCAGAGACATTAAGTGATTTGTACAAGTGCACAACTAAAAAATGAAATATAATCAGGAGATAAATCTACCTTTTGAATCTGAGTAAAGTAAAAAGAGAAAGGGACATAATAGGTGCCAAACTACTAAACATAAAAAGGTATTTAGTTAAAGCTGGGTAGATTTTTACTGTACATTGACCATGATTTGAGAATGGAAGAAAAACTGATAAAGGACTACAATGATAAAATCTGAAAATGGTTTCATTTGCAGCAATATGAACATTATAAATTAACCCAATGATAAGTGACTGATACCTTGCAGCAAGTTATAGAAGAAAGCAATATCAAGATATGGTCTTCCCATCTCACCAATGCTTCCTCTTAGCTAACTGTACTGATGTGATAACAGCACATTGCCTAACATGGGCAAAAAGCCCAATGCTGACCTTATTGAATCTGTGCTCAGTGTCTTGGTAATTTGATGGAAAAGGGGCAGACAGAATCTGGGTCAGAGCTACAGGGAACCCAAAGGCCTACTTCTGTAAAAAAAAAAAAAAAAAAAAAAAAAGGATGATATGCTTTGAAGAGAGAAGACAAAGGAAACAAAGTCCATTGCAACATCCTTTTCACTGCTTTCTTTTCAATATTTTTCTTGTAATGCAGCTGGAAATTCAAGTTTCAAGATTTTGATCAACTATAAGCACCAAACGAAAACCAACAGTTCAGAATGTTTCACAATCATTTTGCTCAAGATGGGCTATTAATGAAAATTTACCTTCCTACCTTGCTATGTCTAAAGTTGTAGATTAGTTGGAATCAAGAAGGAAAAATAAGGTCTTAAACACTAAAAAGTTAATTTGCTTGTTATCTGAAAGAAGTAAATGATAAATGTCTACAAAGATCTATAAATTCAAGAATCCTAAACATATTGATGTGAAAAAATGGTTGCATGCTCACTGTAATGGTTTTTAAGCATAAAGCAAAAATAATAGTATTATGTTTTTAAAAAGCAAATATAATAACTAATTTATGCAAAAATTGAAACAATTTGGGGACAGAGCTGTAGCACAGTAGTAGGGCGCTTGCTTTGCACGTGGCTGACACAGGACAGACCGTGGTTCGATCCCCAGCATCCTACATGGTCCCCAAGCCAGGAGCAATTTCTGAGCGCATAGCCAGGAGTAACCCCTGAGCGTCACTGGGTGTGGCCCCAAAACAAAACAAAACAAAAAAATAAAAACAACTTGTTTATGTGTGAATGGCAGGCCTATGTATGAAAGTTTGTTATGGGGTTATTGCCATTTATGATATGAAAGGTTTTTTTCAGCTTAGTTTCTGCCTTAGTCTGGAATATTATTCCTTAGTAGAGAAAATTATTCAGGGAAATTATATAGCTATCTCTTATTGTAAGAGATCACATAATTATAAACATATTTTGTATTTAGTTTATACCAACTACTGAGATTCTCTTCACAAACATCTTCATTTTACATAGAATGTATCAGCAACTGGTATATATTTACCATTTATAAGGCATAAAACTATTTTTATAAACTTTCACTCATTTTTTACAGTTAAAAGATTAAGTGATTTTTTAAAGAAAAATTAAAAAAATATTCTGATTTTACATATTTTTTAAATCTAAAGTTAAAATCCACATGTATAGCAGGTAAACTGATATCCCTATAAGAATTGGCATAGGATAATTAAGAACTTTCTAAAGTTAAACTTCCATATAGAAAAAATTTTATTTGGAAAATAAAAATTTTACTGGGCATCTTGGCACTAATCTTTAGCTAATTGGGTAAGTAATTTGTTAGAGGAGGCATTGTAAGATCTGGATAGAAAACCAGAACATGACAGTGGTTCTGTCAAGGAAAGGCCATGTGGCAAATTACAAGGAACTGGGAGCTGTGTGAATCTTTGTCTTAAAATTAACTTTGGTAAGTAATGGGAGAGATAGAAGGTCTACTTCAGAAGTTCAAACTTAAAGCACATAGGAGAGCAAGCAAAGCAGCCAGACAAATCTAGACCCTCATATTTAGACAAAGTTGGAGGAAAGGGTTTCTAGAAATTAAAAACTTGTCTTATAATGGTTCATTATAACCATTATAACTAAACCTCAGCCACTTGATGCAATTGCGTGAATGGACCTTCTCAGCTAGTAGACTTTGGACCATTATATCCATTGATCATTTTTTATAAGACATGAACTACAGGAACACAGAAGTCATATGCCCCAATATTTCCACTTGACAGTTGGTAATTAGTTGAAATATAATTTGCTGAAAGGACTTTGGCCCAAAGGACACTACTCAGGATGACAATGTTAAGATTTGCAACAAGTTTTCCATGAGATATTCAGGTGTTGAAACTACAAAAGTGATGCCTAGACCTAAGATGCCCCAAATGCAAGAAAATTATTTGTGTGACTTGTATTAATTGCTGATCAGGTAAAGGTTAAGAAGGTTGAAGGAAGTGACTCATTTAATCATACATGCCTTTTAACTTTCTTTATAATTGTTAGTGATTCAAGATATACACATAACTTGTGTGTTTTTTCACATCACATACTATGGTATTAGTATGATTTAAATTTGAACCTTATTAACCAACTAAAAATGGTGATAAAATGAAAACCAACTATTCTTGATAGAAACGTGATTTAAAAAAAATCACTGTAGAAAATCTTCCATTACATTGTAGATATTCCTGTCTAAAGCTGTGCAGATATGCCATACTATCCATTAAAATGGGCACTATGTTTCTTAAACCAATAAGCCATACTTCATAGAGCTGCACTGGCAACTATATACAATGAGGAAAGACTGAAGAAGTGATCACCTGATGTATGAATAGTTATGGCAGACAATGATGCCAGGTGGTGCCTGGGTGCATAACAAGGAGAAGAGTATGTCAAAGCACAGCAATCAATACCAAAGAAAAATCAACATGTATTCAACATCGTCCTTATACTGTTAAGCTGATTATCCACTTGAAGTAATTGAGGCAGTGAGAGGAATGTATTCAGCATCTTTATTTTGCTCTTTTAGAATGCAGAACTAGATATAAAGGTTAACCGGTATCTTATATTGCTCATCATTTCCTACTGTAGTCATAGATTTTCTATCATCTTTTGGTATTGGTGCAAAGACTATATAAAAAGTAATTTTTTCTATTTAAAAACACAAATAAACATACAACCATCGGAGTTGTTAATATATGTGAATATATATACAAGTACATGCATTTATATGACTTGTTAGCTTCAGGTATATAAATCTTCAGTCTTTTAGAAGAGATTCTAAATGGAGGTCTATTTCTAAAGAGAAAACAGTCTATATAAACAGGAAATCTGCATTTTGCCCATTAAGTTATAAAATAGGCTTGTATAACTTCATAAAGAGGAAATTTTCCAGGTTATCATGGGGATTAGGGAGATTTCCTTTAAACCTATAAAGAAATTTTATTTTCAAATATTTTATTATTTTATCAATATAATTTATGATGCCTTTATTTGAGAGCCACACCTAGTTGGGTGCTAATGGGTCATTTCTAGGGCTGTGGGGAGATTACATGCTGCTGAGAATTGAATCCTGAATATGAATATGAAAATCACTGAGTTATCTTCTGGATCTTTGTCTCATCACTGTAAAATCTTAAAATTTATCATTTATTGCTTTTTACCTTCTGGAAATATAATAATTATAAAATGATTGCCTCCATTTCCTGTTTATAAAACAATGTTTTGCGTTTCTTCACTGGCCTTAGAAAGTTCCTTAAAAATTCTTATTCAAGTCTTTAGTTTGAATCTTTTCTAACCCTATTTTGTCTTCATGTCTTAAATATTCCACTGCTTTATTTTATGTTATACCCTCTCAATAGTTCACTACCCTGAGAACTACAAATTCCTTTCCATTCATAGTTCTTTCACTTGAACACATGTCAAACACATCAAAGACAGGAGGTTACAATATCTGTACTCAGCAGACTTGGGTCTGAATCTTGGCTTTGCCATTTCCTCTTGATAAGTTGTGCAACAGATGTAGACTTTATTTCTTTCCTTGTAGAAAGCAATATTATAAAATTTTGGTAAGGTGTTTATGAGGCTAAAATAATCAAGCAAGTAATCAAGTGCAAATCATACATTATGTATAAATGACATAAGTGAGAGCATATGATATATCTTTCAATAATGTTTGATTTTGCTAATGCCACATATATGATACATTTCAATTTTATCTGAATTTTCTTATGCTCACATGATTTAAGAGTACAAATGTCCTTAAACAATGTACAGTTTATGTGGTCAAACAGAACCAATATTATTTAGTGAGAGGTGGGGACAAAACTAAATTCCAATAAGCTTATGTTACATATAAAGGACATTTCTGAAATATACAGAAGTCAAAAGGTGATCTTGGGGTCGGAGTGATAGCTCAGCAATAGGACATTTGCCTTGCATGTGGCTGGCTCAGGACAGACCTTGGTCCAGTGTCCCATATGGTCCCCCAAGCCAGGAGTGATTTCTGAGCTCATAGCCAGGAGTAACCCCTGAGAGTCACTGGGTGTGGCCAAAACCAAAACAACAAAAAAGGTGATCTTGTGTTGGAGACTGCCTATTGTGATATTACTAATTGAGGGCATTTTTTGATTTCTCTAAGAATCTCATCAATTATGAGAGACAAAAGCCCAATTATTTCTTTGATCTGAAGACTCTTGTTGACTAGTATTACTTTCTGTACTATAGTATCAACAGGTTGTGAAGAACTGAATGACACTAACAGGCCACAACAGTACACACAGGGCAAGCATACATAATACTATATCCAAAAGGAAGACATACTCTTGACCTCATAGCAAAACATGAGAATTTCCTTAATAATTTGGAAGTCTTCTATGGTGGTATGGGATTGCATGTTCTCTAGAAGGGAGTTAATCTGAAGAAAAGATCATTATTCTAAAACTATTAAAAGATTGAGTTTATAAAAAGAAATATTTTATGGATTAAACATATTAAATGTATTAAACATTTACCTCACAACATGTTTGAAAATTCTAGAGGACATAAACTTACCCACCCATCTTTATCAGCCTTCTTAACTAGCATAACAGAATATCACAAGCTGGATGACTTCAAGCAGATACTTATTTTCTCACAGTTCTGGAAGTTCTCACAGGTTTGATTTAGCAGGATTGATTTCTCATGCAGCCCTTAGATTAGAGCTTCCCCCTTAAAACCTCATTTAATCTTAAAGACTCAACCTCCAAATAGAGTTAGACTGAAGTTAGAGTTTCAGCAAATGGATTTTGGGTAGGGTATAAATTTCAGTCCACACATAATTTTTATTTTATTAAGTGAGCTTCTGTTCAAGGATGCAAAGCATGCATCTTTATTAAGAAGACTGAATTGTTATAGCAGACCACCAGGGCAACTGGATAGGGGATAGAATGTGTGAAGATTAAACTGGTGTAAAGCAATACAGAAATTCATCACTTCATATCAAATAAGCCACTATTATTAAGCCAATGCATAAAGGAAATTTCACAGGATATTTATTAAGTACCTGGAAGATGACCTGCTGGTGTATTTGATTCTCTCAACGAAGAGATTGACAAGGTGTTAGAAAAGAACACAGTTATGGTATATCAAATTGGTGACAAAATTTGAGGGAATATATATCCCAAAAGACCATAGAAAAATTTAGTTGGGTGTGTACTTCTCAAACTCATAAATCACAACATTTATTGCATAGGGACAACAAAAATGAGTATTAAAGTAGCATAAAAAGATAGTTTGAAATTAAAATTGGAACTCATTGCATTTGATTCAATTTAATGTGATAAAATTTTATTTCTGTTTTGAATTTTTTAAGGAGACCTATCAAAACTTAAAAACTAATAGTTATTAATTAGAATTATTTGGTACTTAGCTAATTAAAATTAGGAGATAATCTCATTTTGAACAATTTCACATCTTTAAAAATAGTAGTTATAAAATGGTTATGATAATTATCTTATACCAATAAGTCTAGAATTAAATATACACATATATCACATTTAAATTAGAGATTTATTTTGAATACATGATTATTTTATGCAAACATAGATGCATAATACTAATCCTTTCTAGAGTTATTTTATATACTAGTGTATAAAGTATTTTTTATATTCTGTATAGAAAGGTTATGTGAAAGTAGCAAAGAACTATTTTCTCATATATAAAATGTATGTCAAAATTTAAGAAAAAATAATGTTAGGTTTGAGATTATGAGTTATTTTAAACTATATTGTGAATAATAAAACATATATTATGCATATAATAAAAAGGAAATTATAATATTATACTTCAAATATATATATAATGCTAAATTGTGCTATCAAATAGTAGCTAAATTATTCCAGCAAATTGTAGGTGACAGAAACTATTTCCACACCACCATTGTAGGCATTATACTTTACTCAGTTTGCATTTCTTTTTCTATCGCAAACCAGATAGTGTTCACTGTTTTATTGAGTGATTAAATGTCCTAAAATATTTTCTCACTGTAATTCTCACTTTTTCATTTCTTCCTATACTTTTTGATCTTACCCAGATTTTTACAGTGCCCTCTGGCTAATAGCTTCACAGCTTGCTTCATTTTCTCTTACTCAGAAAAACTGCATTGTTTTTCTGAAAATAAAAGAACTAACAATAATAAAATCTAAGACTTTTAATATTTTTCAAAATGTTAAGGTTGTAACATGATTCTAAGACATAAGGCAGTAAAAAAGAAGAGCAAAGAGATTTTGACTGACCTCCCTGTGAAATAGTATCACTCAATTCTACACAGACTTGCCTCCTATGAAAGCTGTTAGGAAACTCAAATAAAAGAAAGAGAAAATGAATCATTTCCATGCCTGTGGTACTGGAAAGAAGTTAAAGATAAGTAAAAGATAGTCTTTGAGAAAAAGAAAATAAATCAAGATTAAAAATTGTTCTTTTCCCCCACCCTCTTTTTCACAGAATACATTCTTGGTCCCTTTATGCTGCTATAATGTGTCAGAGATTCTCTGGAATACTATGAGATAGGAGACATGAATATGAACAATAAGTTGAATTTTTACTTGCCTCTTCTAAAATTGGTCTTCAGCAAAGTGAAAGGGAAGGTTTGATTGCTGCAGTTAGTATCTTTCTAGAATTTAAACCAGAACTTTACTGTCCTCCAGGCAAAGCTAAACTGAAGTAAATCCATTTACAGAACACACTTTACTCCTCCGCTTAAATCATATCACCTAGTTTAATGAAATATGAGGTGTTCAAGGGTAAGCATTATTTTTAAACAATGAGTCAATATTAAGAACGTAAATTTTCTGAATTTACTTTTGTCCCCACACCCACCTCTTATTGGATACAATCTAAGAATAAGAATGAATGCAGAGTTTGCTTTGAGAATCTGGTGTGGTTGCCATGACGACGAAACTTTAGGGCATTGTTGTCTGCATGGTATCACAAAATGACAGATGGTCCATTATAAAACTGTACATATTTGGAGATGAAAAGAAAATACATCACTCTGAAGATCATTCATTGTGCTCTTGCAAAAGAGTTGGAATATGATAAGTGAGTGGGGTGAGGATAGGTAGCTGGAAGAAAAGGTTAAAATAAAACTTTATCCATATTAAAACCCTGTCAATTGACCCTGAAGTTTTTGTACAGATCATTGTCTTTTCCTAGCCATAAAAAGCAAACTAAAAAAAAAAAAGAGGAAAATGTGTTCTGTCAACTATTAAGGGCTACCATTTAGTGCATGCTTGAAGCATTCTACATTAGGATGTTAAGAAGCTAAAATAACACTGGTTAAAACCTAGAGGGTGAAACTCTTACATAAGTACAAATGAGAAACTTTAGTTATCTTAGCAGTAATTTACAGTGTAAGAGGTTATGTGGGCGATTCAACACCAGAATGATGGAGTATTTCCTTCTACTCTAAGAAACAGCATATTGAAATTACAGGTTATAATTAGAAATATCATACATCAGAAATGTAATGAACTCGATTTTTTTAAACTAAATTGTAGAAGATGGAAAGAGAAAAGGAAGTGAAGTGCATGCCTTTCATCAGCCTGACCTTTGTTCAGTCCCCAGTAGCACATGACCCCAAAGCATTCGCTGGTATTCCCAGTTATTGACCCTTTGGTGGCTAATAGAGAACATTAGGAGGTATCTCTGGAGCCCTCTGAACATAACTTGAAATCCACCAACTTTCCCTACCCTTGTTCCAAATTATAATTCAAATTGGAAGAAAAGTTGAGAAACTACTATAAAGAGCTGAGAAATTTCCACTAGACTGGTGAGTTCTGTATGGGTAAGCACTGCAATGTATTTTTTAAAAAAAGTAATTTATTAGCTGGAGCGCTGGAGCAATAACATAGTGGTTAGAGCATTTGCCTTGCATGCAGCCTACCCAAGTTCCATCATTGAAATTCAATATGGTTCCCCCAAGTCTTCCAGGAATAATTTCAGAGCATAGAGTCAGGGGTAACCCCTAAGCACTGCCAGATGTGATTCAAAGGCCAAAAAAGAAAAATAATAAATTTATTTGTAAAAGATATAAAACATTTAATCTACACATTATATATAGATAAGTTTTATATAAAATATAATATATCTTTTATCCATAAAATATGTCTATATATACAATGTAACATATAAAGTTATATTATCTTTATACATCTTAAATTTAAGAAACAGATTAATCTTATACCTATATGAGAATGTTTTATATAGGATGTCTTCAGAATGTCTACATGATCATTATTAGTCTATAAATAATTATAGTATAAGTATTAGTCTATAAATAACATCCTTGCTATCTATGTATAAAACACATATTTACATATTTATGGCCTTAGGAAAACCCTTAGTAAATAGATTTAAAAGTATACCACAAGTTATGTGTTAATGGATGTGAACAAACATTACCTTTTCAAATAGGTGAAAGATAATCATTTAAAGATAATTCTTTGAGGTCCCAAAACATAAACATTTTCCCAAGAAACGCCTTAGTTCATCATTGGGAATTTTCTGAAAGTCAAGCTTTCTTTTTTAAAATAAAAATAGCTTTTATTTAGAAGCATGGAGAAAAGGAATGAAGATAAAAAAGAAGCAAATAATGTGCTCAAGACTGAAAAGGGCTTCTCCAAAGGTGGAAAGAGTCCTGGTACATAACCTAGCATGAAAGTACAAAATTCACATCTCAAGAGGTGAGACACAAGTAACATGCTCAGGTACTATGTTCACAGGCCTAGGGAGCACTTGTGCCAAGTTAAGCTTTCTTAAAAATTTATGCTTCCTTAGAAATTAGTGAACTCCTTTTCATTACAGCATAAATAGCATCAAGCATCAGTGTTTAGCCTAAGGGCAAGTATATATAGTAATAGGACTTAATAATCAGATGACAACTTGGGCTAGCTGACTGCAAGGCCTCTTCTTACACTAAGGTCTACTATTCTAAGGCCTGTAACTGAGCTGTTAGTGCTCATCAAACTGTAGAACCATAAAACACCTGTATTCTTCAGGTCTAGACATTTCTGTGGGAAAGTTGCAAATCATTCACAAAAATGAATTGCGAAAGTGAAATGAGTGAATTGCAGTAATAATAACAAGGTCAGCATGACTAGATTCATTCTTTTGATGGCTGCTTGATATATTTATAACCTTGACCTCTAAGGATGTAAAGTCAATACATTAAGCCTTATATTAACAATACATTTCCCCAAAAGATTTCTATTTAATTAATAGAAACAAAAGATTGGTGAAGGGAAGGTTTCACTGATGGGGGGTGTGTACTTTTTTTTTTATGACTGAAACCCAACTACAAACATGTTTGTAACTATGGTGCTTAAACAAAAATATTATAAAAATAAATAATATGATACCCTTTCTTTTTCTAAAGAGCTTCTGCAGTAAATCAAGACATACTATATTGAATAACGCTTTCTCATATTTTAAGCAGGATAAAATATTAAGAAAGAGTACTTTTTCATATATCTTAGCAGGATAACATATATTAGAGTTTTGCTGGCTAGAATTTTTGTTGAATCCCACAAAATATTATTAAAATGTCTTTAATCTTGGGAGATATCTTTATGTGGTATTTATTACACACAAATGTATAAGTACTATTCATTTTTTACATGCTGGCATGTTGTAAAATTCTATTTTCTTTTCATTCCAAAATGTTGTAAATAAACTGGACTTGTACAGTAGGTTTTTGTCCAACTCCCAGAAAGACAATTTTATTTTATAGCACATCCTAGAGTGACAGCCAGAAACTGTTCTGCACCATCTCAGTACAAACAAAATTAGCTTTTCACAATATTTTTGCAGATGTTAAAGGTCATTAATAGAATGAAACCAGATGACTAAAGCAATACATTTGGAATGGTTGGCTTTTATTTTTCTCTGTAACTTAAAGACACAGAGTCTCATTTTCTCTCCTTATGGCTGCATTTCAAATTTTAGTTATTTAATGGTTTCCAAAATCATAAAAATAAAAGTCGTAGGATATGTGTTTTTTGGCATATGCCACCTTCCTTGTTTGACAGAGTCAGAGTTTTATGAGATGAAAATAATATTAGCTATTCAAAAAAAACCCCACAGTTTAACAATTGGCCAAGCTTTCTGTTTTTACTTACATCAAATTTTTGTTATGAGTCATTTTGAATTCTCTTTTCAGTTAAAAAGTAAAGAGGTAATTATCTGGAAGAAATCCTATCAGATTTATTTGTCATAAAAGAAATGGAAAAACTATTTTTTTAAAAAAATACAATGATTTGTTGACTAGAAACTGCCATGTGTTTTATTAAAGCAAAATAGACTTCATGCCATGCTTGGGATTAAACCAGGCTGTGTCCTACTACTTGATTCATATACCCACCAGTCACAAAAGACTTACCCACCATTTTTATCCAGACACCTTGATTTATAAGATTGCTGATAGAGTTTCATAAAAACATTGTTTTAACACCAAATCCATCTTTAGAGTGTCTGCTTCCCTTCAATGGCCCTTATATTCCTCCTATACTTCACCAACTATGATGAATTCATTTATTTTATTATGTTAAATAGTGTTGGTCATAGAGAAAATGTAATTTCTGGTTGGCTCTCAAGCTGGACCTGGACAATCAATAGCTCAAGGTTTGTCTACGGAGTCCTTTGAATATGCATTTCACCATGGTTCCCATTGCCTGGAACCATTTCAGTGACACAAACTTCAAAGTAAAATATTATTGTGATCTGGGGCCTGAGTGGTGGTGCAAGCAGTAGTGTTTTTGCTTTGCACATGCTAACCTAGGACAGACCGCAGTTCAATCCCCTGGTGTCCCATATGGTCCCCGAAGCCGGGAGCAATTTCTGAGCACATAGCCAGGAGTAAGCCCTGAGCGTCATCACGTGTGGCCCCAAAACAAAACAAACAAACAAACAAATATTATTGAGATCTGACAGTAACATGACTAAACCATATTAAGACTAGTATATAAACTAAGAATTCTGTTAAGCAGGTGAAGAGAAATCCACATAGACAACCCATTGAAATCTAAGGTGATTATCAAAGGCAAATGGAATATAAAAAATTTTATTTTGTTTTCTTTTTTTGTTTGCTTCTTTGTATTTTTGGGCCACACCAGGCGGCACTCAGGGGTTCCTCTTGGCTCTGCACTCAGAAATTGCTCCAAGGTGAAGGGACCATAGGGGTGTTGGGGATCAAACCCACTTCCTTCCTGGGTTAGCTGCTTGCAAGGTAAACTTCCTACCATTGTGCTATCACTTGGACCTCTTATTTTGTTTTCTTTTATCATTATTTTTGATGATAGGTTTTGTTTTTAGTGTTTTTATTTTCTAAAGAACAGGTTAATAAGACATCTATAAAACTAATGCATTTAAATATCAAATGTAAAACATTTTGATTTTAGTTGATTGAATTGTATTATATAATTTAAATTTGCTCAGAGTTCAGTTCAAATAAAATGTACTCTTAGAAAGAAAAATTTTATAAATCGGTATCAAGTAACATGATATGAATTTTTATTTTTGGACCACACTTGGCAGTGTTCAGAGGTTAGTGCTCCAAGGTTTAAACCAGAGATTCTCAAACTTTTTAAACAGAGGTTCAGTTCACTGTCCCTCAGAATGCCAGAGGGCCAGACAATACTTTATTTTAAAAAAATAAAACTTCTTTGAATAAATTCCTATGCACACTACACATATCTTGTTTTGAAGTAAAAGAAAAATAGAGGTGGGGAAAAGTACAATATTTAAAATGAAGAACAAGTAAAGTTAAATAAAAAAGTTACCAAAATTTCAATCAGAATCATGGGCCTGCTTTTGGCAGGACATAGTTTGAGGACCCCTGCCAGAGACTGAGGAGGAACTAAGAGACAGAGAGAAGGAGGGGAGTTGGAGAGTGCAGCGTACATCTCAGACATGCACACTGCTGACCCAGGAAGAACTAGCTGCCAAGCAAGACAGGCAGCAGCAGCAAAGACACACGGTGGGCTTTTTATTTTTTTTATTTATTTATTTTTGCATTTTTAGGATAATTTATTTAAGATCTAGATTAAAGTGTTCTTATAAAAACTGCCAAATTATCTATCATATTCTTTTTTTAGTTGTTATTAGAAATTTCTTTTTCTTCCTTTTTTTTCTTTTGAAACATCTTGATTACACATATGATTGTGATTAGGTTTCAGTCATGTAAAGTACACCCCCCTTCACCAGTGCAACATTCCCACCAATGTCCCAAATCTCCCTCAATCCCACCCCACCCCCACCTGTACTCCAGAATGGCTTTCCAGTTCCCTCATTCATTCACATGATTATGGTAGTTCTCTGTGTAGTTATTTCTATAACTCACCACTCTTTGTGGTGAGCTTCATGAAGTGAGCTGGAAGTTTAAGACTTCCTCTCATTGTCTCTGAGGATTGTTGCAAAAATGACTTTTATTTTTTTTAAAACCCATAGATGAATGAGACTATTCTGCGCCCCTCTCTCTCTCCCTCAGACTTATTTCACTCAGCATGATAGATTCCATGTACATCCATGTATAGGAAAATTTCATGACTTCATCTCTCCTGACGGCTGTATAATATTCCATTGTGTATATGTACCACAGTTTCTTTAGCCATTCGTCTGTTGAAGGGCATCTTGGTTGTTTCCAGAGCCTGGCTATTGTGAATAGTGCTGCAATAAATATAGGTGTGAGGAAGGGGTTTTTGTATTGTATTCTTGTGTTCTTAGGGTATATCCTTAGGAGTGGAATAGCTGGGTTGAAGGGGAGCTCAATTTCCAGATTTTGGAGGAATCTCCATATTGCTTTCCATAGAGGTTGGACTAGACGGCATTTCCACCAGCAGTGGATAAGAGTCCCTTTCTCTCCACATCCTCGCCAGCACTGATAATTCTCATTCTTTATGATGTATGCCAATCTCTGTGGTGTGAGATGGTATCTCATCTTTGTTTTGATTTGCATCTCCCTGATGATTAGTGACCCGGAACATTTTTTTCATGTGCCTTTTGGCCATTTGTATTTCTTTTTAATCAAAGTGTTTGTTCATTTCTTCTTCCCATTTTTTGATGAGATTAGATGTTTTTTTCTTGTAAAGTTCTGTCAGTGCCCTGTATATTTTGGATATTAGCCCCTTATCTGATGGGTATTGGGTGAATAGTTTCTCCCACTCGATGGGTGGCTCTTGTATCCTGGGCACTATTTCTTTTGAGGTGCAGAAGCTCCTCAGCTTAATGTATTCCCATCTGTTGATCTCTGCTTCCACTTGTTTGGAAAGTGCAGTTCCCTCCTTGAAGATGCCTTTAGTCTCAATGTCATGGAGTGTTTTACCAAACTGTTGTTCTATATACCTTATGGTATCAGTTCTGATATCAAGGTCTTTAATCCATTTGTATTTTACCTTCGTACATGATGTTAACTGTGGGTCTAATTTCGCTTTTTGGTAAGTGGCTAACCAGTTCTGCCAGCACCACACTTGTTGAAGAGGTTTTCCCTTCTCCACTTAGTTTTCTTGTCCCTTTGTCAAAAATTAGGTGATTGTATGTCTGGGGAACATTGTCTGAGAACTCAAGCCTATTCCACTGATCTGAGGGTCTGTCGTTATTCCAATACCACGCTGTTTTTATAACTATTGCTTTGTAGTACAGTTTAAAGTTGGGGAAAGTAATGCCTCCCATTTTCTTTTTTCCTAGGAGTGCTTTAGCTATTTGAGGATGTTTATTGTTCCAGATGAACTTCATTAGTGTTTGATCCACTTCTTTGAAGAATGTCATGGGTATTTTTAAGGGAATCACATTAAATCTGTATAATGCTTTGGGGAGTATTGCCATTTTAATTATGTTAATCCTGCCAATCCATGAGCAGGGTATGTGTTTCCATTTCCGTGTGTCCTCTCTTATTTCTTGGAGCAGGGATTTATAATTTTCTTTGTATAGGTCCTTCACGTCTTTGGTCAAGTTGACTCCAAGATATTTGAGTTTGTGTGGCACTATTGTGAATGGGATTGCCTTCTTGACTTCCTTCTCTTTATTGGTATATAAAAAGGCCATTGATTTCTGTGTGTTAATTTTATAGCCGGCCACCTTGCTATATGAGTCTATTGTTTCTAGAAGCTTTTTGGTCGAGTCTTTAGGGTTTTCTAAGTAGAGTATCATGTCATCTGCAAACAGTGAGAGCTTGACTTCTTCCTTTCCTATCTGGATTCCCTTGATATCTTTTTCTTGCCTGATCACTATAGTAAGCACTATGTTGAAGAGGAGTGGTGAGAGCGGACAGCCTTGTCTTGTACCAGAATTTAGAGAAAAGGCTTTTAGTTTTTCTCCATTGAGGATAATATTTGCCATTGGCTTGTGGTAGATGGCTTCAACTAGATTGAGAAAGGTTCCTTTCATTCCCATCTTGCTGAGAGTTTTGATCAAGAAGGGGTGTTGGACCTTATCAAATGCTTTCTCTGCATCTATTGATTTGATCATGTGATTTTTATTTTTCTTCTTGTTGATGTTGTGAATGATGTTGATAGATTTACAGATATTAAACCATCCTTGTATTCCTGGGATGAAACCTACTTGGTCGTAGTGTATGATCTTCTTGATGATGCATTGGATCCTATTTGCCAGGATCTTGTTGAAGATCTTTGCATCTGCATTTATCAGGGATATTGGTGTGTAATTTTTTTTTTTTGGCAGCATCTCTTTCTGGTTTTGGTATCAAGATGATGTTGGGCTTTTAAAATTTCTTCAGTGGGCCACATGAGGCTTTGGGGCCATAATTTTAGGACCCCTGCTCTAAACTCAGAACTAATTCTCACAGGCTCAGGGGTCCATATGGGATGCCAGGTATTGAACTCAAGCCTGTGGTGTGCAAGGCAAACACCTTACCTCATGTACTTTCTATTTTATCTCAATATGAGGGGTTTTATTTGTTTGTTTTGGGACCACACCAGGCTATAGCACTCAAAAATTACTTCCAGATCTTTACTCAGAAATGACTCTTGGCAGGCTCTGGGGGATCTAATGGGGTCCACTGCATGCAAGGCAAACTACCTATCTTCTGTGCTATTGCTCTTGGTCCAATGTTTGTTTTTTTATTTTTAAAATTGACTCACCATAAGATTGTTAGAAAATTGTACATTATTAAGTTTCAGTAATACAATGTCCATCACATCATCAGTGCTATTTTCCACAAAATGAAGAGGTACAAGAATTGTTTCAGGAAAACCAGCATTCAGCAAGGAATTCAACTTCCCAAGCTTTCTGCTCCTAAGAAAAAATGCAGCTCAGTGGAAGAAGACTGAAAATGAGCCTCTGCTTTTCTTAAACACCTACTTATATTGACAAGAATCTGGCCCTACCCTAGGGTGGGGGAAGAATACCAAGTAGGGAATCATTTAATATCACATCATCAGATCACACTCTAGGGCGGATTACAAATACTGATTAGGGTAGAACCAGTAAACCAATACCTATAATTCAGAGCTTAGTTCTCTTGTCTTTGTTCATTAAGTAACTAACATTACTTCTAGGGTTTTGTCTGTCCTTTCTTTTTTTACTTTTTTATCACTGCAGGCATGTAATTTGTCTACAAGTTCATCTATGCGATTCTTCACTTGTGTAATTGCTAACATGTTTTTTTTTTTAGTTTCTTCAGTTCCATTTGTATGGATTCTCTCATCTTCTGAAAGAGTTCTTTGAACTGTTCATCTATAGATGAACTGCTGGAGTATCAGGATGTTTAATAAAGTGACCTATTGAATTGTTAGTATGAAATGTGGCTCAAGCTATATCTTCTTAGGGGTTATTTTTCTAAACTAGCAAGGTTGTCTAAGTATGATAAAAATATTGCATACTAGTTATTGATTTGTTCAGCTGGTCTTGAAGCAGTATATTTTCTAAGAGAAAGAGGTGCTAGCTCCAATCTGCAGGAATCTATGATATAAATTGAAATGGGAAAATTCAGAAATTGGGAAAAGGAGAATTGATGGTAAAGAAGAGGGTTTCAGTATTCCTTTCCCAACAAACCTGGCTGGCTCCAAAGAACAGATAAACAGTGATGACACTGGAACCCAGAAGGAGGCTGAGGTTGGAAAGGAGGCCTCCGTTCAAGTTTGGTGAAGGGGATTAGGACAAAGTCTCACTGTTCCTGCCCAGACACAGGCCTGACTGTCTCCAGGGAATAAAGTCTCAGCAATGGCGCTGGACCCAGAAGAAGGCTGGGAGAAGACCCAAAAAAGGCATCCCCATTTGCCTTTGGTGGAAGGGATTAAGAGGTGATTTTCTCTATTCCCTCCCTAACACAAAGGACAGATGAACAGTGGTGGCTATGGAACCCAGAAGGAGGCTGAGGAAAAGGAAACCCCTTTTGATTGTTATTGGATTCAGTTTGATAAGATTTTGTTAAGATTTTTGCTTCTATGTTCATCTGGAAGACTGGTCTGTAGTTTTCTTTTTGGTAGTATCTTGTCAGCTTTGGGGATGAGTATAGGTAGTGTTACCTTCTTTGAATGTAATAGAGATGATTCTTACCTTTTAGATATTTTGGAAGAGTCTAAGGATCAATAGCAATAATTCTCTGACTGTTTGATAAACTTCACCTTTAAACCATCTGGTCCTTGACTTTTAATCTTGGGGGAGATTCTTAATTACAGTTTCTATTTCCTTAATTGTGAATGTCCTGTCTAATTCTTCTTCTTACAATTATTGGGAGATTATATATTTCCAGAAATCTGCCCATTTCTTCTAGGTTCTCAAACTTAACAGAACATATTTATTAATGCTCTTTTATTTAATGTGAAGAAGTTTTGACCATTTTTATTGAGTTTCCTCATTTTTTCATAGCTTATTTAGTTGTAGGTATCTATATATTAGTGAGAAATACATAAATATTTTTATTATAGAAATCCTTTGTAATGTTTATTTGCTTAGAGAAATCCAAACAACTTTTTATTTGGGTTATTTTTTTCTTCTTTTATTACAGGAAAAATTAATGCTATATTTATTAATTTTCTAAAACCAAAAATTTACCTATTATATGTGAACACAAGTAATATATTTAAATTTTTATAAACAAATTGTACATAATAATGATTCTTTTTATTTAAAATTATTAAAGCACCATAATTTTTGAATTTATTTCTAATTGGGTTTTAGGCAAACTATATCCCAGGATCAATCAATCACATCCCCAGAATTTTGTTCTCTTCTCTCGTGTTCCCAATTCCCTCCAATGCACTCCTATATTCCCAGCCTGCCAACTTGACACATTTTTCACATTTGGTTGCTAAAAGAGTAGATCTCATATTTTTAGTGTTGCTGACTTTGTAAGTTTGGATATTTAGCTTATGCCACTCCTTTACACCACCAAAGTACTAGGTCCTAGGGCCCCTTGCTCCCCAATGATTCTCATTTATCTTTTATTTTATTCCCTTTCATTTCTTTTCTGCCTTTCTTCTTATTATACTCTGAGCTCAAGGGCGATCTTGGCATACCCTCTTTCAAAATTTCATTTTCTGCTACAATTCTTTTATGTGGGATTATCCTGTGTTTGTACTTTTGAGATGATATTATCCAATTCCATCCATGTTGCAGTGAACTGCATGATATCATCACTCCTTACAGCTGCATAGTATTCCATACATTTTCATGATCCACTTATATATTTTGAATACTAAGATTTATTCTGTATCTTAGCTATTGTACAAAGTGCTACAATGATCAATGGTGTGATGTGTTTTATTTTTTTAATGAATGTGTTTGTTTTTTGGGAGTAAATAACTTGAAGTAGAATTATTGAGCTCTATGGAAGCTCCATTTTTAGTTTACTTTATCTCCATACTAATTTTCATTAAGGTTGACCAGACAGAATTCCTACCAATAGGTGATAAAAGTTCCTTTGCACCACACCTTCACCAATAGAGATTGCTGCTAGAATTTTTGGTACATGTTATTTTCACTATATGTGAGATGGTACTTCATTGTTTTCTTGATTTGAATTTTCCTGATAAGTGATGATGTACATCTTTTTATAATCCTTTGGCCATATTTTAACCTTCCTAATTGAAGTCCCTGTTCAACTGCACTCTCCATTTTTTTGATGATTTTTATTTTTGTTAGTTATCTTTGTGAGTAACTTACATAGAATATCTGTAATATCCAGAATGAATATCAACCCTATAGATATGTTTATGTTGGCATATATATTATCTAATTTCTTTTCAAATGGCCTAGTTTTTGCATAGCATTTCTTTTTATTTTGATAATATTTTTAAACATCTTTCTCAAAAGAAGAATATTATAATAACATTTTTTCATCTTTTAATTATTCCAATAGGTTGCTTTAGTTAAATTAATAAGAGCAAGTCTCAAGAAGATGTGTGATTGGAAATGACAGTATAATCTAGTTTCTCAAAAATAATTTTACACAACATTTGTACACAACATTTTGCCTCTACCCAACATTAAGATTAAATATTGACTGTTGTTGTTATAGTTTTATCAATAAGTTTATAGCATACACAGTCAAATTTATGTCTTCACAGGTTTTAAAATATCTGTTTCCAAAAAGTGTCTTTTATTAGAAAGTCTTCTTTTCAAAATATCTTTCCTAAACAAAAATTCAATGCACATTAGAACTTTCTTTCCTTCTTTTCTTTTTATTAATTTTTATTGTGGCTGAAATGAATTACAAATCCTTCACAGTAATATTTAAGGTACATAATGACAAACCTTCTTTTAATTTATATGATAATTTATGGGTAAGGCATTTCTAGAATTCTCAATATATTTTAACAGAAAAACTATATCTGTATTTATAGATAAAGAACTACTATCTTCTTATTACAACTAAGTTGTTTTCTATTTTATAGAGAATGCCCTTAAGTAATTTTTTAATTAAATTTAAATTGTCTGTTATTGGCAAATTATTGGGCACTTGTGTTTCTGAAGTTTATTTTGTGTTCTGCCAATTTTAAGTTATTTTACTGGCTTTAGTGCAAAAGTTGAAATAGTTTATTACTATATATAAAGATAAAATTAATATGTATTAATTTTAAGATTTAAGGCAACACATCAACAATATTTTATTATATATGACATATATTATTTATTGCAGGATATATTTACATATATTATACATGACACATGATATATGAAATATACCACATATATTTAGATATTGTACATGTATGATACATATATAAATATATGTACTTATATATTTATATATATTATATATTTATATATATTTATGCTCTATAACAATCAAGATCATAGAAATTACCAGTAATAATTAACTAAACTATTATTTATATAAAAAGTAATAAAATATTATAGAAAACATAATTATGTAGTAAATAAATAATAAAGTGATATGAAATTTGATTTTTTTCTAAGAGCTCAGGAAAACATTCTCTAAGAAATTTGTAATTCAGCTAATCTTTTCTTATATTTTTGATTTTTTGGGGGGCTACACCCTGTGATGCTCAGGGGTTATTCTAGGTTATGCTCTCAGAAATCGCTCCTGGCATGGGGGACTATATGGGACATCGGTGTATCAGGGGATGGAACCAAGGTCTGTCCTAGATGGGCCGCTTGCAAGGCAAACACCCTACCACTATGCTATCTCTCAGGCCCCAATTCAGCTAATTTTTAGCTAAAGGGGAATAGTTAAAAGGTGAAGGAAGGAATTAATTTAGATTAAATAAAGTTCTTTCGGAAGAAGTTGAACCGTGTTAATTCTTTGATAAAAGGACCTAGTGTGCTGAGATTCTGCCAGAAGGCCCAGTGACTGGAGTATGGCTCTGGGGAGAAAACCTGTAGCAAAACCAACAGGGAAAGGTAGAGGACCTGGTTAGAGATTAGATTAGTTTGATCTCTATTTTTTTTAATTTCTTATTTTTAATTATGAGAACAAAGATGCAAAGAACGAGGACAAGGTAAAGTTACAGTGGAAGGACAATCACCCATAAACAGAATTCTCAGAAATTCCCTTTCTGATATCTGAACTTTGAACTTTCAGCCAAAGAACATTAAGAAAAATAAAACAGAACCCATGTACAATTACTTTGTCCCACAAGTCCCCAGATTGTAGTACATAATATTTCTTAGCAGCACACAAAGTAATCTAAAGCCATAAAACTTATGTAACTCCTTAAACATTGAAGGCAAAGTACTTTTTTTACATTGTCATGCACATGCATATTAGTTTAAGTTAACCTCAACAGTTTAAATGGGTTGTTTTTCTTAAGGATTAGAGTCAAAGGAGCACAGTAAAAACAGTGTTAGAGTGGCAATTATTGTTTGCATAGGCCAACCAAAATATGAGGGACATGGAAAGGAAAAGCCTTGGCCTAAATACAAGGAGACCCTACCCCTGAAGTTTCCTGGCATAAGACCAACTCTATGCTCCAGCAAAATAGTCAAATCCAAGTCATTGTCTGTAGTGCCATTACACTTTTATTTTTCACACAGTCTCTGTTGTTGGTATCATTTTTTTGTATTAAAGATCCTGGAATCTGCATATCCTACATTGCAGTCAGGATGGTGCGGAGCATCCTCTCGTTTCACCTCACAATTAAAGGTCAATGCAGAGAGCCCTGTCCTGTAAGCAGGTCGCTGTTGTTGTCAAATTTTCTTAGTGTTAAGGGAAGTCTCTTTTGAGCAGGTCGATGTCAGAGCAGTGGTAGGGTCTTCCATGGTAGAGAATTGCTTCTAGGTGTTGGTATATAAAACCTTGGATGTTTCGTAGATAGCTTCCCTGGTTCAGGGGTGAATGGAGGATGCCCATTCTTCTGAGACCTGTGCCAGGTCATTATATCAATGTTCAGGGTGTAAGGTCCCATTGCACTACAAGATTTGTGTGTTCCAATCTCTATTATTGATCTCCATTTTATGAATAAAGTTTAATTATTTTATATATAATAGTGACAGATAAGATTACAGAATATTCAGGATTACAAAGGGGACAAGGAGTGGGGAATCACCAATATGCTTCTGGTGAAATGATAGAAAGGGACCATGATGATTGAGTGTTGATATTTTTAAGGGAATTAGTATGTACCTTAAGGTGTGATGATATTCCTTCCCCCAGCAGTGGAAGTTGGACTGGCACTCCTGTAAAGGGAGTTGGACTGGGACATGCCCCCATGCAATTGACAACAACTGCCCTGAAGTATAAAAAGGAGAGTCTGGTTGTTTTTTTGGGGAGCCCATGGAAAATAAGGGAGCAGAGCCTGCTGGCCAGCGGAGGCCAGAGATAAAGAATCAGCAAGATGCTGCTTGCTTTGCCTCTCTCCCTCCCCCTTTTTTCTCCCTTTCTTTTTCCTTCCCCCCTTCCCAAATCTGAACCTACAGGCCTCCCCTTGCCCTCTCTGACCAATAAATTATTTCTATCTCAGAAACCCTTAAGTCTTGGAATAAAAGGATGCATTGTTTCTACTCTTCTCTCTTTGCCCCCCCCCTCTTTCTCCTGGGCCACTCAGGCTGGGGTCCTTGATCCCCTACAACTAAGTATGTAATTAGAGAGGAAGTTGAAGTTGAAAAGAGTGGTAGTTAATAGAATGCTTATAGAGGTCTTAGGAAATGATGTAGAAAGAAACTCAGTGTCCTGTTTGTTTCTCTGTATCACTAGGTCTTCATATGTGCATTCAAGATCATTTTCTTTAATTTCTATTCAGTTGCAATAAAAAAGCACATTTGGTTTAAATTGGATTGATCATACGTTTTCAGTTGTGGAGAAATATAGGTGTAATCCACATAAATATCTCATTCCATCTCTAAATGAATGATAAATTGTGTAACTATATGGAATTCATTTTTAGGCATTACACGTGAAAGGAGCATGTGATTTAAAATGCCATGCTTTGGAGATATTGTATGAGAAAAACTCCTATAGTCATTCATCCAAAACAAACTATTATATAGAAACCATTGAAAGTTTATAAGCTGAAAAAATCTTACATTAGGAGTGAGATAAAAGAGATAGTATATCAAATATTACTAGTTTGTATCACAATATTAGATTTGGGGTTAGGATTTATTGATATTTTCCCCAAAGAATCATTGAGCTAGAACTTTAAAATATATAAAGAAAACAATAAATATTAGTGATAACGGAATGTATTTAATTTATAAAACTAGTTTCTTTAAATCTGAATCCACTACCAATTTCAAACCAAGCAAAATATTTGTGCCATTTCAAAAGTTTCAGTTACTTTAGAATGGTGCAAAAATAAGTTTCACTTAAGTAAAATTTTTCTATCATAAAACTAATCAAGTTACAATGAAAGAAAGTTACTAGGAACCTGACATTTTACATATAAATAGATAGATTTAAAATAAATAAACATTTGAGATTTACAATCTTAGAACTTAATATCTTGAAGGAAAATTAAAGGTTATACTCATTATATAAAGGTAAAACTTGAGACCCAGACAAGAAATTATAATAACTATTGTGCCAGATTACTATGTCCTAGACAATGTCTAAACTCTGTTAATAGAATTTATTTATCACAGGAAATGTTATGCTTTGTGCTGTTTTCATATTCTATTATATAAAATCTATATCAAATTAATAATCTTATGATGTTTGATTATGAATACATGATTTCTATTATTAAACTAATTCAAGAAAATATTAAAAATATTTTAAATTGGGGCCAGAGTGGTGGCACAAGGGCTAAGTAGTTTGCCTTGCCAGTGCTAGCCTAGAACTGACCGTGGTTCAATCCACTGGTGTCCCATATAGTCCCCCCAAGCCAGGAGCGATTTCTAAGTGCAGAGCCATTAGTAACCCCTGAGTGTCAATGAGTGTGGCCCTAACACCAAAAAATAAATTTTTTATAATGTATTTTACTTTCACAAGTCTATCACCACTTAATGTGTTGAGAATGTTGTTTATATAACCTATTCCTTTGACATCCAATGTAAGAAACTTGCTTCTCCAAAAAATTGTTATTGAACATTTTTATTGCTTATATATATATAATGAAATATATATATATATATATGACATATTAAAAGAAAAGTATTTGATAGCACAGAGAAGTCGAACTAAATGTTCAGGATGTCAGGAAGTTATTAAGACAGGCAAACTTTCTTAAGAAGTAGCTCTAATGTAGAGAGAGCCTGAGGTGAATTGGATATAAGGTTTCCATTGGACTAGGACTCAGAGTATTGATGTGGGGAAAATGGACCATTCTCCACTGCTGATGGAAAACAATAAGAACACTTCTCCAATTTACAAAGTGAGCTTTTTATAGGACTCAACAATTTGACTTCTGTGCATCTACCTGGAAAGTCCAAAAATATATATATTAATACAAGACATTTGTGGGCCGAGCAATAGCACAGCTGTGGGGCTTTTGCCTTGTACGTGGCAGATGCAGGGCGGACCTGGTTTGATCCCCAGTGTCCCATATGATACCCCAAGCCAGGAGTGATTTCTAAGTGCCTAGCCAGGAATAATTCCTGAGCATTACAGGGTGTGGTCCAAAAAGCATAAAACAAAACAAAACAAACAAATAAACAAAAACATTTGTGTTCCTGTGTTCATTGCTATTTACAATAGCCCTAATTTAGAAACAACCCAAACAAAGTTCCAAGAATAGTAAAGAAATTGTAGTATATATGCATAATGAAATACTACCCAGCTATAAAAAAACAATTATGCAATTTGCCACTACATGGATGTAACTGGAAGACATCTTGCTAGGTGAGGTCAACCAGAAGGAAAGAGACAGATACAAAATAATTGCTTTAGTAATTGCATAGTAAAAGGAAAACAAATAAATGAAAGCAATATAATGTGAAGAACTGGTCTACAGATTGGAGCAGTGAATAGCAGAGAGATATTCAACTTATGCCAGGACAGGGGTATTGAGAGTCATATACATGAAAACAATTCACTGAGACAATAGTAAAGAAAACACACTTGGTGAGAGAGTGAGGTGAATGAATGAAATGAATGAAACTCTATCATTGCGCTTTTGTAAAATTATAAATCATGAAGACTAAAATAAAATTGTATAGAAATAAATTTTAAAAATTTGGTCAGTTTACAACACTAATATTTTGGGTGCATAGCTTCATATTCCCTAGAATACCAAAGTTCTAGAATATACATTTTTTTTTTTTTTTGGTTTTTGGGCCACACCCGGCGGTGCTCAGGGGTTTCTCCTGGCTGTCTACTCAGAAATAGCTCCTGGCAGGTACGGGGGACCATATGGGACACCGGGATTCGAACCAACCACCTTGGGTCCTGGATCGGCTGCTTGCAAGGCAAACGCCGCTGTGCTATCTCTCCGGGCCCTAGAATATACATTTTTATCAACATTTCCCCTCCAATCCAAATCACCCATCGTGTTTCCCTTACATTCTGAAAACCCAAATATTTCAAAGTCTACAAGGCATTTTATTGTGTTTTTCTAATTAATATATTTTAATTATTAATATTCTACATATGAGTGAAACTTTTCAGTAATTATATTTTACCTCTTCATTTTCTAACAACATAATCACCTCTCATTTATCAATGTTGTTACTAAAGATATGATTTAATTCTTTTTAATAGCTGAGTAGTATTTATTTGAGTATATATACTATATCAACTTTATACTTTCATCCATCATTGGACAGTAAATTGATTCCATTTTTAGGCTACTGTGAATCATATTGCTATAAATATAAAGGTGTATATACTTTAAATTTAGCGTCCCAAGGGCTGGAGCATTATTGTAGGGCATTAGCCTTGTTCAAGGCCAACTCTGGATGGACCCTGGTTCGATTCCCAGTATCCCATATGGTCCCTGAGTTTGCCAGGATAAATTTCTGAGCTCAGAGCCCGGAGTAACCCCTAAGTATCACTGGGTGTGACCCAAAAACTAAAAAAAAAAAAAATAAACCAGAAAACCAAACATTCTTAAGGGGGCCAGAGCGATAGCACAGTGGTAGCGTGTTTACCTTGCATGCCGCTGATGTAGGACTGAACTGGTTCGATCTCCGGAGTCTTATATGGTCCCCCAAGCCAAGAGCGATCTCTGAGTGCATAGCCAGGAGCAACCCCTGAGCGTCACCAGGTGTGACCCACAAATAAAAAAAAATAGTGTTCCAATGCTAGTGTCTTTAATAAATGACAAAGTGTGCAGAAATGTATTGCATGCTTTTAATGATTTTAAGGGAGATTCACACCATTTCCTATAAAAGTTGAGGATATGATTTTTATATATATTTTACATTGTCAGTTTATTTACCCCAAAACCTATTTATACCTTTTCCAGGCTTTACTCCTCTTTCCCGGAAAGAGATGCATGGAACCAATGCGTCTCATTTTTGAGTAAGTATATAATCTCAGTTTCGTGAGTGCCGACAAGTGATTTTCATATTGGTGCTTAACTAAAGCTAATTAAAGCTGAATGCCAGCATCAAATACATACAGGGAAAGGAGAGGAGAGGACAACAGAAAAACAACAAAGAGGAACTGGAACCACTTTTGCTACAACTTCTTTTCCAAATAAAAGCAGGCGCCTCTTGACTTATTGTCTCATAAGAAGCCTATTGGGGCTCTGTTCCTTCCTTATCCGAAAGGATAAACCTGTAGAAGGTCAAGGAACTTACTCAAAATTCAGACCTCCTCTTATAGTGGCCCAGGTGCCAGCAGGAGTAACCTCCTGGCAATCAAATTTACATTAATGTGAACAATAGTTCCTTTCCTTCCTGCATTCTCTTCAATATTTTTTCCACTTTTCTTCATACAAGCAACTTTCACAAGATTGAGGTGATCATGTATCATTCACTGGCATTTCGATAATATTAAGTGAATCTGAGCAATTTCTTAGGTGCCTGAAGGTTATCTTATGTATTCTTTGAAGTATTCAATCTTCTGTCCATTTATGATTTATTTTTTGGTTGAGTTGTGTTGAGTTCTTTATATAGTTTGTATTTAATTTTATTTTTTCCAGGAATATTATGAGAACATTTCTTCTAAATTAAAAGTCTGTCATTTTATCTTTGTAACTTTTTTGTTTTGCTTTGCAAAATTTTTAAATCTGTTGTGGTCTGATCTGTTTGCTTTTCTTGCCTCTAGAGTTAAGTACAACTCTGAAGTAGAAGTTTAGAATTGTAGCAATATGTATTCTTCTATATTTTCTGGAAGCTTTATATTTCAATCTTTAATTCATTTTCAGCTTATTTTTGTGTACGATGCCAACTAGTAATCTTTATTATTATTATTATTATTATTATTATTATTATTTATAGTTATCCAGTTTTCTCAATATTACTGTGAAGATGTTCCTTTCTTCACTGTAAGGTTTTGGATAACCTGACACAAACTAAATGTTTATATATGTTTGGAGTTTATTTCTGAATTTTCTTCTATTCCACTGATAATGTTACTGTTTCTGTTAAATCTTATACATTTTTAACACTATTGCTTTGTATTGAATCCAGGAAGCATGTTATCTCAATATTTTAAAGTGATTTTATCAAGATTGATTTGACTATTTTGGTCTTTCACTATTCTATATAAATTTATAATAGTTCAATGATAGACACTTTAGTGATGGTGGTGTTGTGCAGTAAATTTACTAAGCAATTTTATAAACTTTACAAATATCATAAACATATCCCTACATTATAAAATTAGTATTAATATTTTTCGGTTTTTCGGTCACACCCGGCAGTGTTCAAGAGTTACTCCTGGCTCTACACTCAGAAATCGCTCCTGGCAGGGTCGAAGGACCATATGGGATGATGCCAGGATTTGAACCACCGACCTTCTGCATTCAAGGCAAATGCCTTACTTCCATGCTATCTCTCCAGCCCCATAAATTTATTTTTAAATATTTAAATTATTTTTAGATCCAGCCAGGATTTTGAGAGGAATTGTGTTGAAGCAGTAAATTGATTTGGGAAACACTGACATATCAATAGTGTCTTTTACTTGGTAAACACAAATAATCTTTCCATTCTTTTTTATTAACATCTTTATTTAAACACCTTGACTACAAATATGATTGTAGTTGGATTTCAGTCATGTAAAGAACACCCCCCTTCACCAGTGCATCATTCCCATCACCAGTGTCCCAAATCACCCTCCTCCCCATGCCACAATCACCTGTGTTGTTCTATATACCTTATGATTTCAGGACTGATAGCAAGGTCTTCAATCCACTTGGATTTTACCTTCATACATGGTGTTAGCTGGGGGTCTGAATTCGCTTTTTTGCAAGTGGCTAACCAGTTGTGCCAATACCATTTGTTGAAGAGGCTTTCTTTGCTCCATTTAGGATTTCTTGCTCCTTTATCTAAAATTAGGTAATTGTATGTTTGGGGAACATTCTCTGAGTACTCAAGCCTATTCCACTGATCTGAGGGTCTGTCTTCATTTTAATACCATGCTGTTTTGATAACTTTTGATTTGTAGTACAGGTTAAAGTTGGGGAAAGTAATGCCTCCCATATTCCTTTTCCCAAGGGTGTTTATTGCTCCAAATGAATTTCAGAATTTTTTGAACCTTTTCTTTGAAGAATGTCATGGTTATCTTTAGAGGGGTTGCAATAAATATGTACAATGCTTTGGGAAGTATTGCCATTTAAATGATGTTAATCCTGCCAATCCATGAGCAGAGTATGTGTTTCCATTTCCACATTTTCTATTTCTAATTTCTTGGAGCAGGGCTTTATAGTTTTCATTGTATAGGACCTTCACGCCTTTAGTCAAATATCTTGCCTCCAAGATATTTGAGTTTTTTTGTGGCACTAATGTGAATGGGGTTGTTTTCTTAATGTCCATTTCTTCCCAATCATTATTGCTGTATAAAAAGGCCATTGATTTTTGTGTGTTAATTTTGTAGCCTGCCACATTGCTATATTAATCTATTGTTTCTAGAAGCTTTTTGAAAAAATCTTTAGGGTTTTCTAAATAGAGTATCATGTCATCTGCAAACAGAGGGAGCTTGACTTCTACCTTTACTATCTGGATTCCCTTGATATTTTTTATTGAATATTTGCTATAGCAAGTACTTCCAGTAACATGTTGAATAGGAATCATAAGAAGGACAGGCTTGTCTTGTGCCAGAATTTAGAGGGAAAGCTTTTAGTTTTTCTCCATTGAGAATGATACTTGCCATTGGCTTGTGATAGATGGCCTTAACTATATTGAGAATGGTTCCTTTCATTCCTATGTTGCTGAGAGTGTTTTTTTTTTTATCAAGAATGAGTATTGGGCCTTATCAAATGCTTTCTCTGCTTTTATTGATATGATCATGTGATTTTCATTTTTCTTTTTTTTTTTTTTTGGTTTTTGGGCCACACCCGTTTGATGCTCAGGGGTTACTCCTGGCTATGTGCTCAGAAATCGCCCCTGGCTTGGGGGGACCATATGGGACGCCGGGGGATCGAACCGTGGTCCTTCCTTGGCTAGCGCTTGCAAGGCAGACACCTTACCTCCAGCGCCACCTACCCGGCCCCATGATTTTCATTTTTCTTGTTGTTGATGTTGTGTATTATGTTGATAGATTTACTGATGTTAAACCATCCTTGCATTCCTGGGATGAAACCTACTTTATCGTAGTGGATGATCTTCTTAATGAGGCACTGAATCCTATTTGCCAGGATTTTGTTGAGGATCTTTGCATCTGTATTCATCAGCAATATAGGTCTGCAATTTTCTTTTTTGGTAGCATCTCTGTCTGGTTTAGGTATCAAGGTGATGTTGGCTTCATAAAAGCTATTTGAACGTGTTCCTGTTCTTTCAATTTCATGAAAAAGCCTGGCCAGCATTGGTAATAGTTCCTCTTGAAAGGTTTAAAAAAATTATTGGTGAATTCTTCTGGACCTGGGCTTTTGCTTTTGGACAGACATTTGATTATTATTTTAATTTCCTCAATAGTGATGGGGGTGTTTATATATGCTACATCCCCATTATTCAAATGTGGAAGGTTACAAGAGTCCAAGAATTTATCCATTTCTTCCAGGTTCTCATGTTTAGTACCATAGAATTTCTCAAAGTAGTCTCTGATTATTCTTTGAATCTCTGCAATATCTCTAGTGATCTCCCTCTTTTCATTTCTAATATGGGTTACTAAGTTTCTCTCCATCTCTTTTTTTGTGAATTTTGTCAATGGTCTATCAATCTTGTTTATTTTTCAAAGAACCAACTTCTGCATTTGTTGATCTTTCAGATTGATATTTGAGTTTCCATTTCATTGATTTCTGCTCTAAGCATTGCTATTTCCTTCTGTCTCCCTATTTTGGTTCCTTTTGTTGATCATTTCCTAATTTTATAAGCTGTGTCATTAAGCTATTGAGGTATGCCCCTTCATTCCTAATGTATACTTGCAAAGCTATACATTTTCCTCTCAATACTGCTTTTGCTGTATCCCATTAATTCTGGTAGTTTGTGTCTTTATTGTCATTTGTTTCCAGGAAAGTTTATATTTCCTCTTTGATTTCATCTAGGACCCACTTGTTGTTCAGTAGTAGGCTGTTAAATTTTCAGTTGTTAAAGTTATTATTGATGTCCTTTTTCAAATTTGTCCATAATTTTTATTAGATAATTTGCTGGTCTCTTATTGGGTGTGTATATGTTAAGTAGTGAGATTTCTTCCTGTTGCACTTATCCCTTGATTTGTACAAAGTACCCATCTTTGTCCCTTAAAACTTTTCTGAGTCAAAAGTTTGTCATCAGATATTACTATGACCACCTCAGCTTTTTTAAGGGTGTTGTTTGCTTGGATAATTTTCCTCCTGTCTTTGATTTTGAGTCTGTTTGTTCTGACTATTCAGGTTTGTTTCTTGTAGGCATCAGTATTCATCTTTTTGATTTATTTCCCACTCTGTGTCTCTTCATTGGTGCATTTAGTCCATTGACATTGAGGGAGATGATTGTTATGGGATTTAATATCATTTTTGTGTATAAGTTTGCTGTGTCCATTGGTCTGTCCTATCTTAAAGTAGACCTTTCAGTTTTTCCTATAAGGCTGGTTTTGCATCTGTAAAGTTTCTGAGTTGTTGCTTATCCGTGAAACTGTGTATCCTTTCTTCTAAGTTGAACATGAGTTTGGCTGGGTGCAGTATTCTAGGTATAGCCTCTATTTCATTCAGTCTTGTCACAATATCTCACCACTCTCTTCTGGCCTTGAGAGTTTCTTGTGACATGTCTGCTATAAATCTATATTTTTTTAATTTTTATTTTGATCATAGTAGCTTACATATCTTTCACATTAGTATTTTAGGCACATATTAACATTAAATCAGGGGAATACCCACCACCAACTTTGTCCTCCCCCTTCCCCATTCCCTTTCTGCAACCCATATCCCCCACCATCACCCCCCAGTCTGCTAGAGTAGGTGGTCCCCTCTTTGTCTAGCTTACTATCAGTGATCATACATCTGTTTGGTCCTGGTGCCCTCACTTGTTTCTCCCTCTGTTTGAGAGGCTAACCTAGATAAATCGAGTTATGTGGTTTAGTTTGAGGGAAAGAAAGGAAATAGAATAGGGTAAAGATTAAGCAAAAAAACTTTAAATAAATAAATAAAATTTAAAAAATATGCTGAAAATAGGCGGAGTCCTTCTAGTGACTATCAGCCTCAGTTTGAGAGAGGACATGAAAAAGGTAATTGAAACACCATAACAATACAAAAATATATGTCAAATTAAATATCCAGTGAGCCCTACAACAATAAAGAGACACACTACACAATAGTCTTGGTTCTGAATTCAAATCATGCCAGAGTGCAAAAAGAAAGAGAAAGATAAGGTAAAATAATATAAAATAAAAAAGGAGACATCGACTTCAATATCTATACCAAAATAAAGACGTCAAAAAATCAATCAATCTATAAATATATATGTGGAAAAATGATTATTTTGTGCTTTTTTTTTCTTTTCCCCCCTGCATAGGCACAGTAACTATTGGGGATAATATAGAGGGAATTCCCTTGGCCTAGGAGATACAGGGTTCCTCCATCCCTGAAATATACTGTCATGGGATTAACTATAAACTCCTTGCATGATCATTTACTCTCCCCTCAGTGCTTTTGTGGTGTATGTAAGACTTCTGCTTTGTCATGAATGGTAAAATCAGTCCTCTGTATCTAGAAATCTTGGTGACTGTGCAGCTCAAGAAGGGAAGGCTTTCTTTGTGGTTCTAGCAGTTCTGCTTCTTCAGTGTCATTTTAATTCATCTTCTGTAGTTGGTGTTCTTGGTCATTATGTTGCTCCTAGCATGGAGCCTGGCACAGAGTCTTTCGTTATGTTTCTGGAAGACCCATTCACTTGCGGTTGTCTCAGTCAGACCTCTGGAATTGGAGATCTTGTTTGTTGAGCAGATTGTAGACCAAAAGCTAGGTTAGAGCTTTTTGTTGTTGGTAGTGGTGGTCCCAGGATGTGTACTGTCTAGTCCTGGTTGTAACAACCAATCATCTGTATATAGCAATCTTGGTTTTTGCACAGATCAAAGGGTGACATGTCTTCTGATTTTGTCTTATTGTTGACTGGTGAGGAAGAATAACTTGCTCTTAGATCTAGTTGTTCCCATTTCCTCATTGTCAGTTTATCAATTTAGAACTGGCGTATCTTGGTGTCAGAGCAGTATTATTAATGCCCTGGAGGGGATTTGGTTCCTGGAGCTGTTGTGGAGAACTCTGTCATTTCTATGTCTGGGATCCAGGAGTCAAGGCTGGATGGTCGGTGCCTATTTCCCTGGAGTCTAGGTTGGTTCCTCATGACATACATTCAGGGTGGGAGATGTCCCTGTGTTGTAAAAAAGTATAAGTTCTTATGCCTAGTAGGTAAGAGCTTACTTTTAAAGGTAAATTTTTTCCTATTTTTAATATGCCTTTGCAGGTGAAGTGGTGCTACATTATAATGCTGGTGTATTTGGGAATGAAGAGAGAAGAAAACAGACCCATGACAAAAACTAAAAATATATATGCTCAGACATATCTAAAGAAAAAAGAGTTTCTTAAAAGGAAAAAAAAGGGGGGCTGAGAGATAGCACAGTGGTGTTTGCCTTGCAAGCAGAAGATCCAGGACCTAAGGTGGTTGGTTTAAATCAGGCATCCCACATGGTCCCCGTGCCTGCCAGGAGCTATTTCTGAGCAAATAGCCAGGAGTAAACCCTGAGTGCCACCGTGTGTGGCCCAAAAACAAAAAAACAAAAACAAAAAAAAAGAAAGAAAGAAAGAAAAGGATTAAATAAAAGACATAATTAAAGGAATAAAGTAGGGCCAGGAGGTATAGCATAGAGGCAAGGCGTCTGTCCTTCCTGTAGAAAGATGGTGGCTCACATCCCGGCATCCCACATGGTCCCCGATGCCCATCAGGGGCAACTTCCACGCACAGAGCCAGGAGCACCCTCTGAGCACCTCCAGATGTGACCCAAAAGAAGCACAAAACAAATCAAATAAAAAAATAAACAAAAAGTAGAACAAAACAAAACAAAAACAAAAACAAAAAAAAAACGAACAAGGAGGGGAAAAAGAAAAAAACAAAGAAAAAGAGAGAAAGTGATACAGGAGAATACTTTATATTTGGGGAGAAACAGTATAAGTGGTAGTGTTATATAGGGCTATACTTATGATGATATAATAGGCTTCCCCATTGTCTTTTGAGATTTCCTCGTGAGGTGTGGGCTCCACGCAGGGAGGTGTTGGGTAGAGTTCTGGCAATGGGAGTCCTTTTGGAGCTAATCTGGTATTAAGCCACACCATAATAGAGAGGTGATTAGGAGGACCACACTGCGTGAGTCAGTCGAGGTGTTGGTTGTATTTTCTTGCCCGGAACGAGGTGTGAGTTTGAGTGGTGTCTCTTCACTTGGGAACTGGGTACAGCTTTGTTGGTGTAGGAGGTTGGTCTTGATGCCTGTTCTCTCTACACTGCTGTTTCTGCTGTTGCTGGTTTCTTTATGATATAATGTGTAGTCGGGCTTCTTGTTTCTCTTCCCTTTGTTTTGGGCTCTACTTCCCAGTATATGGTGATTATTATAGTGTTTGAGGTTTCTATCCTGTTATACCCTGTTATTTAATCGTGGGGTTTTGGTTATATATCGGTGCCTATTCTAGGTACTTCAGAATAGTGCTATCATTCTGTGTTTATCTTTCATCTTCTGGCTTGCTTCATTTAACATAATATGTTCTAGGTCCAACCACGTTGCTGCAAAGACTGTGATCGTATCATTTCTGACTGCCATGTAGTATTCCATTGTGTATAGATACAACATCTTAATGATCCACTCACATGTTGTTGGACATTGAGGTTGTTTCCAAGACTTGGCTATTATACTGAGTGCTGCAATAAATAGTGGGGTGCACACATACTTTGGGATGAATGTCCTTCCAGCTTGGGGGTAGATACCTAGGAAAGCAATTGCTGAATCCAATGGCAGCTCAATTCTGAGTTCCTTTAGCACTCTCCAGACTGTTCTCATAGGTGTTGGACTAGGGGTCATTCCCAACAGCAGTGGATGAGGTGCCTTTCATACCACAACCCCGCCAACAGAGATTGTTTTCATTATTTTTGATGTGAGCCATCCTCACTGGTGTAAGGTGGTACCTCATTGTTGTCTTGATTTGGATTTCTCTAATGATGAGTGAAGGTGAGCATGTTTTCATGTGTTTGTTGCCCATCCTTCTGTCTTCCTCAGAGAAGTTTCTATTCATTTCATATCCCCATTTTTATGGCTGTATTTGGTTTTGGGGGGCTCAGCTTTCTGAGTGCTTTGTATATTCTAGATATCAGCCCTTTATCTGACATGTTGAGTGCAAAGATTTTTTCCCATTCAGTTGTCTTTTTGTGTTAAGTAGGGTTTCTTTTGCCATGCAGAAGCTTTTTAGTTTGATATAGTCCCATTTGTTTATGTTTGATGCTAAAGTTCTTGCCATTGGTGCTACATCCTCGAAGACCTTTTTGATATATAGGTCTTCAAGTGTTCTGCCTATTTTATCTAAGTTTCCTTACATCCTCTTCAATTTCTTTCTGAAGTGTTTTGAAGTTTCCCTGGTATAGGTCCTTCACTTCCCTTGTAAGATTTATTCCTAGGTACCTAATAATTTTTGAAACTATTTTAAATGGAATTGTATGTTTAATCTCTCTCTCTTCAGCTTCATTATTTGTATAGAGAAACACTACTGTCTTTTGTGTATTGACTTTGTAGCCAGCTACTTTGCTATATTGGTTAATTGTTTCTAGGAGATTTACTCTGGATTCTTTAGGGTTTTCAATGTATATCATCATATTGTCTGCAAAAAGAGATAGTTTGAGTTCCTCTTTCCCAATTTGGATTCCTTTGATTCCCTTCTCTTGTTGGGTTGCTATTGCTAAGACTTCTAAGATTATATTGAATAAGAGTGGAAAGAGTGGACATCCTTGCCTAGTTCCTGACCTTAATGGAAATGCTTCTAATTTTTCGCATTAAGGATATTGTTGGCTGTGGGCTTTTCATAGATAGCTATAACTATCTTGAGGAAGGTTCCTTCTAGTCCTATTTTACTGAGCATCTTCAATATGAAAGGGTGTTGGATTTTGTCAAATGCCTTCTCTGCATCGATTGATATGATCATGTGGTTTTTGCCTTTCTTGTTGTTGATGTAATGTATGATGTTGATTGATTTGCATATGTTGAACCAACCTTGTAATGTATGATGTTGATTGATTTGCATATGTTGAACCAACCTTGCATTCCTGGGATAAAACCCACTTGGTCATGGTGAATGATCTTTTTGATGAAGTACTGGATTTGGTTTGCTAAGATTTTGTTAAGTATCTTTGCATCTATGTTCATTAGTGAGAATGGTCTGTAGTTTTTTTCTTGGTGGTGTCTTTGCCATCTTTGGGAATGAGTGTGATATTAGCCTCATAAAAGGAGTTGGGGAGGATTCCTATTTTTTCGAAAGTTTGGAAGAGCCTGTGGAAAAGTGGTAGTAAGTCTTGTTGGAATGTTTGATACAATTCACTTGTAAATCCATCTGGGCCTGGACTTTTATTCTTAGGGAGTTTCTTAATTGCATCTTCAATTTCCTCTGAAGTGATTGGTCTGTTTAGGCTTTCTACGTCTTCCTTTTCCAGTCTTGGAAGATAGTATTTTTCCAGGAATCTGTCGATTTCTACTGTGTTCTCCAGCCTAACTGAGTATAGTTATTCATAATATGATCTCATGATATGTTGTATTTCTTGGGGTTCTGTTGTAATCTCTCCCCTTTCATTTGTGATCCTACATATTTGGGTGTTTTCCCTCTTTTTTTTGGTGAGTTTTTCCAGTGGTTTGTCTATCTTCTTTATTTTTTTCAAAAAACCAACTCATGGTCTCATTGATTTTTTGTGTTGTTTTCTTAGTTTTTATGTTGTTTATTTCTGCTCTGTTTTTTATTATTTCTTGCCTTCTGGTTGTGTTTGGATTTCTTTGCTGCTATTGTTCCAATTCCTTGAGATGATCCTTTAAACGGTTGATTTTGTCATTTTCCTCTTTCTTAATATAGGCCTGTATTGCTATGAGTTTTCCCCTAATTACTGCTTTTGCTGTGTCCCACGAATTTTGACAAGTTGTCTCTTTGTTATTGTTTGTCTCAAGGAATCTTTTTATTTATTCCTTGAGTTGCTCTTTGATCCAGCATGTTGTTTAATCTCCAGGTACTAGTTTTTCTCCATTGCTTCGTATTGCTGTCAATTTTGACCTCTGTTGCATAGTGATCTGATAGGGTGCTTCTTTTTTTTTTTTTTTTTTTTTTTTTGTTTTTGGGCCACACTCAGTGACACTCAGGGGTTACTCCTGGCTATGCGCTCAGAAGTCGCTCCTGGCTTGGGGGACCATATGGGATGCCGGGGGATCGAACCGCGGTCCGTCCTATGCTAGCGCTTGCAAGACAGACACCTTACCTTTAGTGCCACTGCCCGGCCCCTGATAGGGTGCTTCTAATGATCCTTACACTTGTGGTCTTATATAGGTTAGATTTGTATCCTAAGACATGGTCTATTCTGGAGAAGGTTCCATGAGGGCTTGAGAAGAATGTGTATTATGTTTTCTGGGGGTGGAGGGCCCTATATAAGTCTATTAACCCTAGATCTTCTAATATTTTATTTAGGGCTCTTATTTCTTTGGTATTTTTCTGTTTGGTGGATCTGTCCAGTGGTGATAGTGGAGAATTAAGGTCTCCTACTATTATCACATTTCCCTTCATGTGTTTCTCCAGGTTAGTGAGCCACTGCCTCACATATTTTGCTGACTCTACATTAGATGCATAAATATTGATCAGGGTTAGTTCCTCTTGATATAGTGTACCCCTGATTAGTATGTAATGACCCTCTTTGTCTCTGATCACTTTTTTGAGATTGAATGTAATTTGGTCTGATATAAGAATGGCTGTCCCTGCTCTTTTTTGTTTTCCATTGGCCTGAAAGATTGATTTTCATCCTTTTATTCTAAGCTTTTGCCTGTCCTGTGCTTGTAAATGTGTTTCTTGCAGACAGAAGAAGTCTGGTTTATGTTTTCTAATCCAGTTTTCTACTATGTGTCTTTTAATGAGAGAGTTTAGTCCGTTAACATTTAGGGAGATTATCAACAGAAAGGGCTATTGTGCAGTTGTGTTCTGTAGGGTGGTTGTTGTTACAATTGGGGGTTTGGATTGTGTAGTTCGTCTCTGAGTAGGTCATTTAGAATTGGTTTTGTTTGCACAAATAATGCAAGATCATTTTTGTTTGAGAATGTTTTTAGGCTACCATCCCATATAAATGAGAGTTTTGCTGGGTATTGTACCCTAGGCCGAAAATTTCTTTCATTCAGTCGCTTAAATATTTCATTCCACTGTCTTCTTGCTTGAATTGTTTCGAATGGGAGGTCTGGTTTGATTCTTATGTCCCTTCCTTTGTACTTTTTGTACTTGAGGTTCCTTTTTTCCCTTATTGCTTTAAGGAGTTCATCTTTCTCTTATTTTTGTTTTTGTTTTTTTTTTTTGTTTGTTTGTTTATTTGTTTTTTTTTTTGCCATTTGGATTATTATATGTCTTGGTGTGGTTTATTAGGGTCTATTTTATTAGGGACTCTTTTCACTTCCTGGATTTGCATGGAGTCTTCTTTCCGAAGTGTGGGAAAGTTTTCTGCTATTATTTTCCAAACTACTTGTTCTTCCCCGTTTCCTGTTTTCTCCCCTTCTGGTATACCTAAAATACTTAGATTATTTATTTTTGTCTTTGTTCATTAAGTACTGGACTTTTCCTTCCAGTGCCTTGCCTCTTAATTCCTTATTGGTTTCCTGGTCATTTTTGGTTTGCAGTTTTCCTTCAAGTACTACTTTGTGCTTCTCCATCTCAGTGATTCTGCTCGTCTGGCTTTTTACGGTGTCTGTTAATTTCTTTAATTGCTTTTGATGGAGTCTCTCATATTCTGTATCAGATCTCCTTTAGTTTGGCTAATTTATTCCTCCATGGATTTATAGTACTCGGTGGCTAACGATTTTCTCATTTCCTATACCAGGACTTGCATTTCCTTTCTCATGGCTGCTTTTAAATCTTCATGTCTTGGATCTGTGCGTTTTGGTGGACTTGGAAACTTAGTAGGAGTTCTCTCTGTATCTCCAGCTGTTAGGGTCCTCCTCAGTTTACCCATGTTTTTATGCATTTTTTTTTGGTGTGGCTTGGAGAGCAGTGCCTTCCGATTTCGGTCTGCTTTTGCTTCCTGAGATGTGGGGCTGGGTCCCTTCTCTGGATTGCAGCTCTGGGTGGGACTGTTGGGTGGGCTGGCTGAGGTTTGGCCTCTAGAGTGCCCTCTAGCAGAGCCTGATTAGTTGCTGCCTCCTCTTGTTGCCAGCCAGTGCAGTACTGCACCTGGCCACAATGGTGGAGGGCACTGTTGAGCCTGGCTCCCTTGTCCTCCTCCCCTATGTGGAAGTTAGCGGAGCTCTGCCCCTTCCAGTTCTTGCCCATCTGTAGTTCCTATCCCGTCCCAGGGGCGCAGAGACGTGGTGGGGCAGGGGCAAGGGGGGGGGCGTCTGCTGTAAATCTTAAGGATGCTCCTTTGAATGTAATTTTTCTTTTTGATCTTGCTGCTTTCAGTATTCTATCTCTATCTATGGGAATCGCCATTATGATTAGGATGTGTCTTGGGTGTTTTTCTTTGGGTCTCTTTTAGATGGTACTCTTTGCGCATGCAAGATTTGATTTCATGCAGTCTTTAGCTCTGGTGTTTCTCTGTGATGATGTCTTTGACTGTTGATTCTTCCTGGGGATCTTCTTCCTGGGCTTCTGGGACTTCAATGATTCTCATGTTTTTTCTGTTGAGTTTATCAAAGCCTTCTATTTTTTATCTGTTCACATTCCTTGAGTACTTTTTTCATTGTCTGATCATTTGCCTTAAAGTTCTTTTCCAATCTCTTTTGCTGTATGTAGTTGTTCTGCATTTCATCTTCCATTTCACTGATCCCGTCCTCTGCTGCTGTTATCCTGTTGGAGAGGTTTTCCACTGAGTTTTTCAGTTCAGCTACCATGTTTTTCCAGATCTGTTATTTCAGTTTGGAGTTTTTTGATTTCTATCTTTGAGTTCTTTTCAGCTAGAGCTATGTTTTCTTTGATTTCCATGAGGGAGGATCTTCCATATTTCTATTCTAAACACCATATTTGAGAGATTAATCAGATGGTTGGTATTTTTGGGTCATCACAACTATCATCTTTATTCTCTGTGCATGGTGTTTGCCTGCAAGTTTTCCCCATTGTTACGCTTGTAGTGTGATTTTTTATCTGCATTTTATGGTGGGGTTTATTTGTTAGAAAGTGCATGTGGCTCGAAATGAAGCAGAAAGGCCCTGTTCTTCTGTAGCTTCTAGGAGAGAGATTTTGCTGGGATCTTCTTGGTCCTCTCAGGAGAGCTTAAGAAGACAGAAGAGAAGAGAAACTTGCAAAGCATACAGGTCCCCTTAGTCTCTCTCCATCACCAGTCTTACAGGAGATGCAGACCCCTCCCATCTACCTTAACAGACAAATGAGCCACCTCTCTGCCTGGAGCCTCTGGTAGCTGATTCTCACTCAGTTAGTATTTCTTGGCCTTTCGACCTAAGAACCTCCAGGAGCTAGTTTTTGCTGGGCCCTTCCTGGCTCACTTAGGAGAGCTTCAGGAGACAGAAGAGAAGAGAAACAAACAAAGCAGACAGGTCCCCTCAGTCTCTCCCAGTCGCCAATCTCACAGCAGGGACAGAGCCCTCTCACCTGCCTTCACAAAGGAGCCACTTCTCTCATATTATTATTTCTAACATCTTAATTTGTTAACATCAATTTTCATAGACAACACAAATTTTGTTCTATTCTTCCTCCTTTTTGATTTTGATTTTTAATCATTTAATTTTTGTTTCTATTTATAATATTATTATATTTGTTTTATTATTTATTATATAACTATAATATATTAATCTTACTATCATGTGCTATTATATGCTCATGGGTATATGTATGTCTGTATGTTTGCTATAAAGGAACTACTTTTAGCATTTTCTTATAATGCTTATTTGGTAAGCTACATTAAGCTTTGCAATTTGGAAAAACTATTATCTATCTCATTTTTAATTAATTATGTATCATGGTATAATTTTATTAGTTGAAATTTAAAACATTTTTAGAATCTTGAATAGTCAGTCATATAGATATTTCAGAGTTTTGTTGATAACTTAATTGGAATAACTTTCAAATACTTTTCCCTAAGTAGTACTAAATATTTTTTATTTAGCATGGATTTATAATAGATTGACAATAAGGTGTCTTGGTACAGATAGTTTGATTTTTAAATGTATTCTATTGAGCTAGAGCAATAGCAGAGCAGGTAGGGTAGTTGCCTTGCACGTGGCCCACTGAGGTATCCCTGGCATTAGAATCCCTGGCATATCCCTGGCATTTTGAAATTTTTGTCATATTTCTGGCATTTCAAATGGAATCCCGAGTCTTTCAGGAGTGATGTCTGAGCAATAGCCAGGAGCACCCTGAGTGCCAATAGGTGTTTCCACTCCCTCCAAAAAAAGATATGCATTCTATTGATACCTGGACTTTCATGACTACTATTTTGTAGGTAGGTCTGTGACTTTTTAGCTAGTATTTATATCTTTGTATTGTTTCTCTCTTCCCTTGCTTTACACATTTTTCTATACTCATTATTTATATTTCCCCTTGTATAAATATAATTTTCTAATTATTTTATTTTATTATTTTTACATGATTATTAATAATAATTTAGGGGTCGAAGAGATAGCATGGAGGTAAGGTGTTTGCCTTGCATGCAGAAGGTCGATGGTTCTCCCATATGGTCCCCCGAGCCTGCCAGGAGCAATTTCTGAGTGTAGAGCCAGGACTAACCCCTGAGCACTGCCAGGTGTGACCCAAAAACCAAAAAATAAATAATAGTTTCTTAAGGGATTAATTTCAACACCACAGCCATCACCATACCTCTCTTCCCCCACCCAAAAGACCCAATCTCCTTTCTTTTCTCTCCCCCCAAATTAATTATGTAAATCAGTTACCACATTATGGTATCTGTAGATAAGTTACCCTGTTATGTTGCCTTTCGATCTTTGTTTCTGTCTCACTGTTTATTTTGAAGTTCCACATATGAGAGGAATCACTTTCTATCTGTCCCTTTCATTCTGACAACTCATTATGTTATCCTCTAATTCCAACAATGTTGATTTTGCTTGGTTTTGTTTTTTGTTTAGAGCCATATAGTATTACATTGTGTGTGTGTGTGTGTGTGTGTGTGTAACTTCTTTTTTTTTGGCCGTTAATCATTTTAATTGCATAATTATAATTATACAATTTAAACTAGTCAATATTTGTATAAAACCAGTTACAATACACAAGATTTTCAAATGCAATACATATCAAACTACATTGATAGCAAAGTTTCCAGGCCATATTGAAGCTTAATCTTAAAAATACCTTCTTCAAGAAAATAAACATTCATTCTGCCATTTCTCTCACCTTTATAAAATGATTAGAAATATACATTTTGATTAAAAGATCAAGACAATGATAGATCAAATACACTTCAAAACATAATCTGTACATGAGTGCAGGTTAGATAAAAGTTGGCAAATTATTAATATAAAACTGCAATGCTATAACCAGCTGACTTGTTCATCCTACTGGCTACTTAAGGAGGTAATTTCCTATACTGTAAAGATATGTTGTCCAAATTTTTTTGGCACACCCAGAGATGCTCAGGGCTTACTCCTGGCTATGTGCACAGAAATTGCTCCTGGCTACGGGGGCCATATAGGATGCTGGGGATTGAACCAGGTCCATTCCGTATCAGCCATGTGCAAGACAAATGCCCTACCGCTGTGCTATTGCTCCGGTCCCATGTTGTCCAATTTTTAAAACATCTTAAATTTCCAATTTGCCAACGTGGAAAAGACACAGATGTGGGAGGCAAGCAGAGGGGAAAATGATCAATGTTTGTTTGGGGGCCAGACCCAGTTTACTCCTGGTGATGTTTAGGGAAATATTTGGAGCAATATCCAGGGATTAAACTCAGTTAGCCATGTGCAAAGCATGTTCCTACCAGCTGCACTATCATTCTGGCATCTTAAGAATATTTTATTCTTAAGCATTGCTTTCCAAAATGCAATACTTTTAAAAATGACTCAAGAGAGGCAGTTAAACTCCTCTAAGCACAGACATGGAAGGTGTCATGTGCCCTGCTTACAGCTCTGGGCAGTGATTCTAGTAGAGCCCCAGGCTCCCAACACTAACAGACACCCATGAGAACCCATGAGAACTCCTTGTGTCTGGGCCTAAGACAAGAGGTAGAACTAACCCTCAGAGGGGAGGGTGGGTAAGACAGGAAAAGAGCAAAGTCCCAATGCAGATGGGCAGCAAGTCGTTGGATGCTGGTCCTTCCATTACTCTAGACTCCTTGGTACCTGTTTTGAAAGTACTTCCTGTGGACAGTCCCTAGTATGCTAAAGTGAGTTCCTGGGAAAAAGAAAAAAATCTAACTTCTTGATCCATTTATCTGCAGTTGGTTTTGGGGGTTGTGTTCATATCTTGGTTTGGCTTCTTTTCTAAGTGCTGTAACATATTATATATATGTATGTATATATATTTTATATGAATAGTACAAATGAAAAAATCTTAAAATAGTCAGTGTTGGTGTACTACTGTGATGAGAAAGGAACCCACATTCACTCCTAGGGTGAATGTTGTCTTGTTCAATCTTTATGCAAAACAAATGACAATTTATTTAAAAACACCAATAGAATTCCCCTTTGATCCAGCAATACTACCTCTTGGCATCTATCCCCCAAATATAAAAGGCTGGATTTTTATCTCCCTTTTTTTTCTCTCTCTATTTTTAGCCAGCACCTGGTGGCTCTCAGGGGTTGCTCCTGCCTTTCTCTACACGACGAATCACTCGTAGTGGGCTCAGGGGACTATATGTGGTGCATGCTTTGCAAGAATCCTACCTGCTGTACTATCTCTATACTATCTCTCCAGCCCAGGAGATATTTTTGTTTGTCTGTTTTACCTTAGCTCTTTTCTTTTACTTGAGTCGTGAAAAATTTTATACTTTTAAAGATAAAAGATAAAGATAATTTTATCTTTTTAAAGATAAATTTAAACATATCTTTATATTTAATTTTATCTTTCTGAAATTAATATGCTCCTTTTGCTTTCTATGGCATTTTAATTTAATTCATGCATATTTCATATACCACATATTTGTTTGGGATTAAATTTTATAGCTTCAATCCTTTTGTGAAAATCCTCTGTATTTCTTTCTTTTATTGACGTTTTGTTCTATGTTAGTATGTATTTGATGTGTTTCAATGATTTTCCTTTATAATGATTGTTTTTTATTCATTGGCTATTAGGCTCCTCATTAAACCATCATTAAGATTTATTAAATTATCATTAAGATTGATCTCTGAGGAGTTTTCTCTCTCATTTATTCTGTTGTAGGATATATCTTTCACTCGAACTTGTTTTGTCTTTCTAGGAAGAGGCACTGAAGTTCTGGTTTTGTAGGTTTTTTTTCTCCAAGACTTCAAGTGTGTGGAGAGAGGAGGTGGTTGTGATAGTAGTTGTGTGGAGAGAGGATAGTGGATCTCTTTGTGTCATGAAAGTTTAGCCTGAGTAGTCCCATTATCTCTTGTTCTTCTGTGGCCAAATTCATTCTCTGTAGTTTAGCAACTGTAATCCCAGTTATCTTCTTAAATGCCTAACCATAGAGTTTTTGCTACTGCTGGTAACTTTACTACTGAGACAGACCTTTCTGAATTTCCAGGGTTCAGCCTGATATCATAGCTTGTGCTCAGTGTCAGATTGCACCATCCAGACATCAATTTGCTCTGAAGGTGCAGAGTAGGGGGAGTGGAGGGTCTATAATGCTATTCTATTTCTGCTAAAATTTCTGGGACTTCGTGTTCAGTTACAGCATCCAACCTCAGCATCTGAGGGATACTCCTCTTTTTTTTTTTTAATAAACAATTGTATGGTAACTCTTGCTATTTATGTATTATTGAACTTATGGTCCTTCCTCTGCTTGAACCATAAAATCTGCAGTCATGGAGCTATGCCTTGCCCAAAGTGCATGGTAGGTTTCTTCAGTCTGAAGCTGTTGTACCTTATTGTTGAAGTCAGATCTTGCTAATCAATGAGTTGTCAAGATAGGGGGTTCAAGTGGACACAACATGATTGCCAAAATTGCAGTACTTTAGTGTACAGTCATAGTATTCAGCTTCAGGTAGCGTAGGAAGAAAATTCTCTGAAATCTTGAAATCTCAAGGGATCCCAAAGTCAAACCCTTTTTCTTGTTAAGTCTAAAATTCATATTAACATAGCTCTAAGGTTCTTTCCTTTGCTGAGGTTTTGGATTGAGCTAGACTTTCCTTTCCTTATGAGTCTTTGGGCTTAAAAGAAAACAAGTGCTTAGAATGGAAGTCCTACGCTGATATGAATTGTGTGTTTACTTTTTTTTTGATCTTTTAAAAGGATCTTTTTCCTGATGCAATTTATTCTACCAAGCTTTATGGGTGTGTCTGCAAAGAACTTTGAGAAGTAAATATTGATTGATCGAATTGATTTGATTTCATGGAATTGTTTGAAAAGAAACTCTTTCTTAATTTTAATTTTGAAATGCAAGAGAGTGCCAGAGAATAAATGCATAATTAAAGAGTCCCACAGGTCTGTGTTTGTATACTGACTCTGCTATTTGTTGACAGTTATTTATGGAGTGAGTTTCTTGGAACATCAATTTTTCATGCTAAGTGGAATAATGTTTCATAGGGTGGTCATGAAAATTAAGTAAAATGATGCTTAAAGCCTAAATTTCTTTGACTCATGACATAATATGCGATAACTACTTGTATTTTAGGGGTGTGTGGGAGGGACTCCCAATCAACTCTCAGGGGACCTAAAGGCCATTCCTAATGGTACTTAATCAACTGGGCTATATGACTCAATGCTAGAACATGGAAATAAGACATGCTCAGACTCAATAGTGCCAAGGACTATCAAAGGTGCTAGTGCACCTAGATGGTACCCATCAGTCACATAGTGTTTGAAATAAAATACAGGTCTTTGTACTTGCAAAGCATGTCCTTTCTGAACCTTTGAGCTATCTTCCATGCCCATCTAAATGCTTGTTTTTATTACTGAAGGAGTTGAACTGAAACAATATTGGCAATTATGCAAGGAGAATTAAGTAGAAGTACAATCATAGTGTAGTCAGAACAAAGCATGATTAACAATTTTCTTAGAGGTTCACAGATAAAGAATCCCAACTCAATGCTGAGTATCTTGCAGTTGCAAAAATCCCAGCTGCACCATCAGGCTTAATTTAGTCACAGATCAAGTGCCATCATGCATTTCCCTCCTCCCAGCTGTTTTTGCATAGGACTGGGAAGAGTTATAGCTATTATACACAGGTCCCCTGCTGACAAACTGTGAAGTTTAGGGGAGGGGGGGCTTTGTGAATTTCTTTAGTGTCTAAACTTAAGCTAATGAGGATGTTTAGCACAGTCCTTAGCAATTTGTCAACACCTTGGTTTCTAGAACTGTTTCCCAGGGCACTGGATAAACATTTATATGTTAGAGACAAAACAAGCTTCTCATTAAAAATAATGCTATATATTCTCTGTATACTTTTTCCTGCTCTTATAAAAATGGGACTTTCATTTTCATCTGGTAGCTTAGTGGCCAGCCAAAAGATATTTTTACAAGAGTTTTAAATGCTTTCCATCTAGCAATTTTTAGTGGTCTTTTAGACATCTTCGATGTGCTTTAACTATCTACTAACCCAAGGCTTGCCTTATATTATGTACATACAAAATATTCCTATATAACAAGACATGAACGAAATAGAGAGGGAGTTAAGTAATTTCAGTTAATGTCACTATTCTTGCTTAATGTTTTAACCATGACCACAAAATTCACATTTGTGTTTTTCTTTTAATGCAATTAATTTATTTAAAAATACGTTGTCTAATGTTGAGTATGTAAATATTTTAGGGAATTATTATGTTACTGACCCTACCCTGATCGGTGATTGTGCCCTACTCTAGGGTGTGACCTGGCATTCTTCCCCCACCCTAGGGTGGTACCTGATTCTGCTTCCACCATTGGGTGGTATCTGATCCCACCATTGGGTGGTACCTGATTCTGGGGGATAAAAACAAGGATCTGTGGAAGGCAAGAGGCTTTTGGCTGGAACTTATGCTGAGTCTTTGGACTTCAGTCTTGTCCACCGAATAAAGCTAATATTTCCACAAGCCTGACTGTCTGCGAGCTGTTTACCCGCCATTTCACCTCAGAACCGTCGGCTGGACAGGGTAGCAGACACGTGCTCCGAGCTGGAGGGGAAAGACCTCATCCTCCTTCCCTTCATCAGTTAACCTCTTCAGGGGCTGACTTGCAACAGTCTAAGTTTTGACAAGTTGATCATGGTTATATAAAGTGTTATCACTATGGGAAGCCAAGTCAAGAATTTATGTATGCTGTTTGTACTACCTTTACAGCTTTACTGTGAACTAAATTGTTCCACAAACTTTAATAGGTTTAATAAAAATTTAAAATGTTTATGGATGTAGTAATTAAGATGAGATATTTATTATTTAGAAAGCCCTCTATAGCTTTCTGTAATATTATCAGGTGCAAATTTTAAAATGAACATTTATAAAATGTTATTTTAGTCATTTGGTATATATCTAGAAGTAAAATAGAAACTAATGTGTAATCCATAGTTGTATGTCATATTCTTTTCTTACAATAAAGATTAGCAAAAAGGAATAAAATCAATTTAAAAAAGGAAAGAAAAATTTATTTTAAAAAAAAGTCATGGAAGGAAGAAGGAAACAAAAAGGAAAAAAAAAACCAATGTGACAAGAAGTTCGAGTAAAATGAACTAATAGAAAACCTGGATGTGTGTCAGGGAGCACGAAGTTGAGTGTTACAATTTTATATAATTGCATAGTAATTATATAATTCTATAATCTCATTGAGATGTTATGTTTGCCCACACCAGTACAAGACACTACATGGGGGTTAAAGGTTGGGTTAAATGCATTGCTGGTAAAATCATCCTGAAATTGTGGAAAGGAACAACAAGGAAGAGGATACTTGTATGGAGATGAAGTTTTTAGTCTAATGTTATTTTTTTCTGTTTAGTTCACTTTACTTCATAATGAATACATTCAGCTCCATTCAGCGTCAGGAAAAGAAAAAAAGGTCTTGCCAGTACCTCACAATCTACAAAATAGAAAGAATGTTAATTTATAGGCTGAGATTTGAAGTTCAGGGGAAAAAAAATCCTTAATTTTCCTCAGGTTACACAAAGAAATAGCACAATCAAACATCTATTATTAGAGATCGTATTCACCAATACTATGTATGCACTTTGTCATGGTGCTGTCCCATTGTTATGGAAGTTGAGCATGATGCTGTTTTGTTGTTTATTCTTTTAAATTAAAGAAATATGATTAAATTATTTCAAAAATTACTTATTTTAAGCATCTACTGAAGGTGTCCAAATGAATAAATAAAACCTTTTTTCACAAGTACTAACTCTCGTTATTTAATGCATATTGCAAATGAAGACATAACTAGGGAGTAAGTCTCTTAATTTAAACTTCTTTGGTTGTAAAGAATTCATTTGGACTTAAAATTATTTAAGATATTCATAAATTATTAAAAGCATTTATATAAGCACTTTCCATGCAGTTTTATCTCAATCCAGAAGAGATTACTGTTGAAAGTGCTCAGTTTACACATTATTAGCTCAGCACTTTATGACACTTAGATTTGTGGTTTGATATGGTGCAAAACTCTGCTTCTTCCAGATCATTATTAGTAGCATCAAAAGGAGACCTGATTTTATAAAAATACAAGCATCTGGTATAGAAATCCAGATTGTTAGAAAATTATTAAAGGATACAATTATTTATTTCTGCTTTATTCTATTTCTTAATTTTTAGAGAAATTGTTACTTTATTTGCATAAAGTCTTTTTAGTTTCATTTATAGTTTACTACAGCCGAGTCTGGTCAAATATATTTCAGAATAGTTTTTGCTATTTTTCAGTGATTATATTTATTATTCTATCGCCTTGAATTTGATGAGCCATGATAAAAGAATGTCCTCTTCTAATTTTCTCTTAGAATTCTATTACATGCAGGACAGAAAGAGATCTTTAGAGGGATAAAGCTTCTTACAGTAGGAGCAAATGTATGTAATTTGGGACTTTCCCCCATGTTTGAAAACTCTCATGAAAATAAGTGTAAACAAAGTAAAAATGAGGCCACAGACTTAAACATTATTATTTATGTCTAGATGTCTTTCTACCATCTCATTTCCTATTTATCAATGTGTGGAAAAATAAGGTAAATTCTGTTGATTGGAGGCTGTAGCGTTCATCTTCTCTAGTATGAAGATATGTCTTTCTGTTTGGGGCAAGAGCTGTTCTGATGAAACAGCATTACAAGACAATTGATTCAAAAGTTAGACAATTTTATTACTTCTCAGCAGGATTTACCTTAACTTGATGAGTCAGCTGGTCATTAACTGAACTGTTGCTAGTTTAGCATTATTTATGAATATTTTTAGTCATTTGTCATCTGTTTCTGATAACTTGAGCTAACACATGGGAACATTAGACCCTGCTTAGGATGATGATTCTCAAAATATGCAGAGGAATAAAGCCCAACTACAAATTCTCAGTGTAGTCAATTGTTTTCATTTCAATAGCTCACTTAAGAGTCCATACTGCAGAAGAAATTGTATATGTGCTTAACATTCTATCTGAGTAAAAACATCATCAAGAGACTCAAGTATATAGGATGAGGCTCAATTTATAACTTCTGCCACAAGTTTATTCATTAAAGATCCTTTACATTATCTATATAACCATATAATAGAATATGCATTTGCTTTGGCATTTTATACAGTTAGTATTTTTTTGTTTTTGTTTTGGGGCCACATCTGGCTGCGCTCAGGAGTTACTCCTGGCTCTGTGCTCAGAAATCACTCCTGGCAGGCACGGGAGACCATATGGGATGCCGGGATTCGAACCACCATTGGTCCTGGGTCGGCTGCTTGCAAACAAACGCCCTACCTCTGTGCTATTTCTCTGGCCCCTAAAGTTAGTATTTTTGATCATTATCTTTTGACAATGGTCTCTCTAGTAGTACTGAGGAACCTGAGGATTCTCTCAGGGATATATAGCCAATCAAGGCCAAGATCAGAGGATGCAAGGGTAGGGCATCAAGGGGCTAGAGACCACCAGGGCCAGCCCCATGATTAGGCCATTGGTTTTCTTTTCATAAAACATTTTACATTAGTGGCACATTCTATACAGAAGTACTGAAAAATAATCATTATGTCTATAATTGACTATGGCTTTATCTTATTTTTTTTAATATTACAAAAGTTTTTAATGTTTTTTTGTTTTGTTTGGGGGTCATAACCTACAGTGCTCAGGGGTTATAACTGGCTCTGCACTTAGGAATCACATATGGTGGACACTAGGAACCATATAAGATGCTGAGGATCTAATTCGGTAGGCCATGTGCAAGGCAAGCACTCTCCACACTACTCTTGCTTCCAATGAGATTTTGAATTTAAAATAATAAAATTTAAAATTTAAAAAATTTCTTAACAGTGTTCATAATTTAAGAGTGTCTTTCATGATGCTAGAATGTGTTCCTACAAAATATTATAAATGCTGGGCTGGAGCATTAGTACAGCAGGTAGGACACTTACCTTGCAATCAGCTGACCTGGATTTGAGCCCTGACATCCTATATACTCTCTCAACCACTCCAAGAACTATTCCTGATTACCAGGAGTAACCCCTGAACACCACCTGGCATCACCCCAAACAAGAAAATATATATAGTTAGTACACATACTTTTTTAGTAGATAGCAACTCATATTTGTGGTCTAGGTTAGAGAATTTTTCAATGGCAGTTTGTCATTGTAGAACATAAATTATGTAGCCACACACTTGTAGAATAGATTCATTCTTATAACAAGATGCAGGAGAGCTCAGGGTGATAATTGTTCATAATAATTTTTATTTCACATTTTAAAAGTGGGCTTACATTATGCCTAACAAATTTTAAATTTCTTTAAATTAAAGGACTATGACCCATATAAAAGAGAGTATGTTTTTATTAATTAACTTGGCCTTTGTGGGTATTCTTTGGTTTCAATCATTGATCTGTCATTTGCCAATAACTTAACAAATATATAATTTCTCTAAGCTTCACAATTATTTCTATGAATAAAATGATTATGATCTATTATTCTGACAGTCAGTGCTTGAGTGTATATAATGAGGTTGATCTATGATACTAGTATCATACCATCTTCACATAAAAGCAATTATTTGTAATAGTAATAGTAACTCCAATGTTACCATATATTAGCTACTTGCTCATGGGCAAGTTCTAAGTCTTAGTTTGCCAGTCCATTAATTTTCTAATAAGACCCATTTTAAAAATTTATGTCTGTATAGTTCATAGGGTATAAAATATGTTAATATGGGCAATTATTGCCATAATGGCTTTTGTTATTTGTCTTTCTTGCATTCTTGTCTCTGACCAACACACGCCTGTAAAATAGAAAGCCTTTCATTCAGTACCTATATTATACAGCCTCAGTTTCTGTTTCTGTTTCTGTGGTCTGGCTCCTTTACTTCATCTAACTTGTTAGGGACTCTATTTCTTAAATAACGAAGCTGATTGCATTCTGCAAGGTTTTGGCGGAATTCTTCTGTAGTTTTATGTTTCATTGATTAAACAGGGATTGCTTTGTTGACACACGTTAGCCATATGGAAATGATTTTGGATGGTACTTTTGAAGCCATGTTTAAGTTAATGTTTGTGCCTTTTCTACACCCACCTAGTCTTAAAATATTTCAAGTCTAAGAGATTCTATTCATACTACCCTCAAGCATTCTTTTCTTGCTTAAATTATTTTAAAATTTTCCTATTCTAACCAACATGTCCTTTGTTCTACCTTAGGAAAACACATTTATTTTGGGGTTTCCACTAGTATAACTGAAACAAAATGGTAAAAATAAGCTAGTATGATAGTCAAATGGGGGAAAGTTTCAAAATTAAAATAAGGGACTTACTGATATATGATCAGGGTAGTGATATGAGTGAAAGGCCTTTGGCATTAGACCAAAATAGTCTGTTAAATTACACTAAAATGATCATACCATTATATATTTAGATAGGTTGCAAATGCTTACTGTAAAAATCTCTTTTGGCTAAGTAGTGGAAATTTTAACCATCTTTTGAAAAGGGACATAAAAAGTCTTTATATGAGGTAAACTTATAAATAACTTTTGGCAATATGTTAAACTTGGAGGATGATGATTTCTTTGTAAGACATTTGAAGAAAGTTGACTAAATTCTTAGGAAACAAACTAAAAGGCAAGATTTATAAAACGTGTCATATCCAAAAATTTCATGTCATAAAACATTAGCCACAGATGTAAAATGTTGGGTAAGCTAAATTTACAGTGTGATTAAAATAATATAAAATACTATAAGAGGCAAAGATTGTCTATAGTCATTAGAATCATAACCTATGATTTTCTAGGGCAGGAGGGTAATGAAGATTATCTGAAATACAGAGAATTTTCTGAAGAGAGAAATCTATTATTGATTTGATTTATGACCATATTTGTGTGTAAATTTTTCAATTTAACCAAATTTTACCTTTGAAATATGAGTGTCTTAGTAAATACACCTTAATAAAGAAGAATGAAAGATTAAAATTGAACTAAAATAATATAAATATTAATTAAGAAACTATCCTCTGTCTGGTGGACATTTACTTGACTTCTAATCTTTCATTGTTATAAATATTAATGCAGAGAAGATTCTTAAGCATGCCATATTCTTCTGGTTTGTGCATATTTATGATATAGTTCTATATCATACAATATGGGCACCATGGGCTAAATATGGCTTATTGTTGTTATTGTAAATAAAGTTGTCCTGAAATATAAAAACAAAACAAAAACAAAGAAAAAACCTCTTGGGGCCAAGTGATAGCACAGAAGGTATGGTATTAACTGTGTGTAGCTGACCTGGAACTGATTCAGGTTTGATTCCTAGCATCCCTTCAGCCTCCCAGCAGCTATTTTTCAGTGCAAAGCCAGGAGTAACCCCTGTGCACTGCCACATGTGGCCCAAAAACCAAAAGAAAAAGGAAAAGGAAAAAAAATCTCTTAAAGTTTATTTTATGCTTAATAAGAATTTTGTGCCTATATGTTGATGTTATTATTCACGTAATTTGCTATTGGGATCTGAGTAAAGTTTCAGAGTACAAATTTCAATGAACTTTTACTACAATCTCAGGCTACTTATTTGGACAATAATTGGACAAAAGAAGAATTGATACAGATTTTTACTCAGTTTTTAATAAACATCAAACTAAAATAAATATCAAAGGATGCCAGTTAACTTATTAACTGAAATACATGTTCTTTTTTGATTGTTTGTCTTTCAGGCCACACCCATTTGATGCTCAGGGGTTACTCCCGGCTAAGAGCTCAGAAATTGCCCCTGGCTTGGGGGGAACCCTATGGGACGCCGGGGGATCGAACCGCAGATGCTGTTTGCTGTCTTACATTTTTTTTTAAGTGTTGTAGGCAAAAGCAGGTTAAAGTAAATTAAACTTAATGACCTCAGTATATATGTGTGTGCATGAGTGTGTGTGTGTGTGTGTGTAGGTGTGCTGTCTCAGCCTGAAAAATTGCTTTTCAGTTATGTAAGTCCCAGAAAAACTTAGCCATCAAGTTAGAAGGGAAGAACAGATAGGAAATAGTTTCCAGACCAAGTAGTTCACTAACATTAAGTCACTCTTAAGGGTTTGAGTTTAGCAGAGGACTTCACACATAACATGTACTTCAAAATATTTAATTAAATGTTAATAATTATAGTCACTGACTTAGTTCATTAGTGTCTTGCTATTTATTGATATTTACTAATATCCATTACCTTCAGTTGTCTGCCGCATTTTCATTTAAGTAACAAAACACTAATGTAATCTCATCTAGTTAATCCATTTATTTGACTAATGTCCTGAATTTCTGAGTTAGATCTTTACTGTAACTCTTATAATGTATATTACTCATTTATTTTCCTATTTACATGGTGAAATATGATAAATTTATCTGCAAGAATTTTTTATTATGATAAATCACTTACTTATGAAATGGCTATAGTATATATTTTGGGGGTCTTGAAATTCAGCAGGTATATATTTATAGATATCCAAGTTATAGAAAAAGTTTACATGTTAACCTAATTAGTCATAATAACTAATATGCTTTGGTTATCTAATTTAGATTAATTATTTATGCCTCATATAATACCAACTTAATGCTACATTTTTGTAATTTAACATTAATAGAAAATTTCAATACATTTTAAAAGTATGCCCAAATTGTTCATAGTGAAAGTATAGTATGTTAAATTTATATTAGACTGAATATAAAAAGGGTTTTATGACAAAATAGTTTGAGAAACATGTTATAGTGTTGCACTAAATTGTGTCCATTTAGTAAATAAAAGTATCTTATAATTAATTCAGGCTATTGTAACAATATTATAGACCACATGTTTGGAAATAAAACAAATAAATTTCTTATAATCTGGAGGCTGATAGGTCTAAAATTAAGGTACTGGAAAATATTGTGTATGGGAAGAACTGGCATCTCATAAGGCAGAGAGGTGAGGAGTGCTGAGGTCTGTAATATCCCATTCATATAACTCATAAAATCTTCACACTAATAATTGATTTCCTAAAAGCTATATTTCTTTTGACATCACACTTGACTGTAGGATTCCAAGATTTTGTAATATACTGTCAAGAGTATAAGTTAGTAGTTACATTATCCTGGTGTAAATCCCAGTTCTTAATAATGACTTAACCTTGCAAAAGTACGTGTTTGTCCTCTTGTCCTTTTACAAAGTAAAATGTCTGCCCCTGAAGCAGGCAAGGAAGGGTGAGTGGAAGAGGGCTCAGGGCAGGTGAGAGAAAAACTGCTGACATTGGTGGCAAGAAATGCATACTAGTGAAGGTTGTTATATATTATGTGACTGTAACTCAATCACAAACAATTTTATCTGTGGGGGGAAAAAACCCTATAGCATGAACAACTTGTAACACCAGTATTTAAATTAAATATTTTAAAAAAATGAATGAATTATTTTTAGGAAAAATACCACAATCAAACTCATTTCAAAGTGCTTCAGAATGCTCCTCCCTGTCCCTCACTACTAAATTTCCTTTATCTTGAATCATGCTCATTGGAACCTGCTTATATCAATATTATTTACTTTAATTAACACCTTAAGTATAGCTCAGCAATCTGGCTTAATGGTTTATGAAGAAAGAAATAATGGGTTAAAGAAAATATATTATTATTTCTTCATGGAAATAATATTCCTCTATAGTTATATATATATATATATATATATATATATATGTTCTTCTATAGTTTTCCTTAATTAAAAGAGGTTGAAGAAATAGCCCAATGTAAGGCATATGCTTTGCATATGGTTATCCTCCTTTTGATTCTTTGCATCTTTGCTGGAGTCACTGGGTACAGCCCTGAGTTCTGCCATGTGAGGCCCTAGTTGTTCCAACTACTCTTGTAGCCTTGGTAGTTCTCTAATCACATGGCCATAGCAATATCACATCCCTAGATCCTAATACTCCACTGCTGGTCTAATTGACTCAGAGTATTGCCAAGTAAGTAAAAATCAATAAATCTGTATATTTTTCAAAATATTTTTCTAGTTTCTATGCTAATGGCACAATTCAATTTGTATGATTGAATTATACAAGCATACAAATATTCTAATTAGTCCAAATATTAATTATATATTATTTTAATCAAAAGAAATCACTAATCTTAAAAATGTAGTCTTTATAATGTACTCATTAGCATATATCCCATTTTTTCTTTTCATTCATTCCCCAATATTGATGATATATGGTTTTACTAGTTATACGAGTTTTTATTCGCAGTTTTTAAGGCTTTTCTATATGTGTTTATTTTTTAATTTAATTTTATTTTTATTGTGACTAGTGTGAAGTACAAGTCTATCACAGTTACGTTGAAGGTATGTAAATAGTGACAGTGAATTAGGACAATTCCCACCATCAGGGTTGACCTCCCTCTGCCCCTGTTCCCAGCATGAGTCCCATAACTCCCCCTGTTGTCCCCTGGACTGCTAATGTAACAGTTCCCCTTAGTATATAATTTGTTGTTCTTAATTCTGTTGTTGTTGATTTTGGGTTTGGTATTTAGGCCTGAGCATTATTTCTACCCAATCTATCCTCAGTTTTAATCAGTAAATTTGTTAATTCAAATCTCACAATCTATGGTAGCTATTGAATGATAAAAGGCTAAGTCATAGATCTCTTATTCGGAAAAATTAATAACATAATGAGAAAACTAAAATAATAAATTAATAAATCATAAAAATTACAAAAATAAATAATGAGAAGTAGATGATGTGTAACCAACATCCTAGGAAAACTGAGTACTTGAAAGGAAATATTTAAACATTTGTTTGGTTCCTGAGCAATACCCAATAGTGGTGATACTTGGTATACTGTGTGGAGACTACTACTACTGAGACACGCACAGTATACCCTGTATAATCTCTCCAGTAGCTAATAAAAGATTTTGAGGCAAAATAATGCATTTGGAAATGGGATGAGGCTAAGCAGAAGAAACACAGATGAACTTGTGCTGAGATACAATATAAAAATGCCCTCTACACACCTATATTTGTTGCAGCACTATTTACAATAGCAAGAATATGGAAACAACTCAGATGCCCTTCAACATATGAATGGCTAAGAAACATCATGGAATATATGCAGCCATCAGGAAAAATGAAGTCACGAAATGTTCCTATACATAGATGATATGGAAACTGTTATGCTGATTGAAATAAGTCAGAGTGAAAGATACACACAAAATAGTCTCACTCATTTATGGATTTAAGGAGAATAAAAGACATTATTATAATAATACTCAGAAACAATAGAGATGAGGGTTGGAAGGACCTCCTCATGATATGAAGCTTACCAGAAAGAGTGGTGAGTGCAGTTAGAGGAATAACAACACTAATATCATGACAATGTTAATGAGTGAGAGAAGTAGAATGCCTGTCTTAAGTCCAGGCTGGGCATGGAGAAGGAGGAAGATAGGGGGTATAGGTGGTAGGAATGTTGCAGTGGTGAAGGGGGGATGTTCTTTTTTATAACTGACACAACTACAAACATGTATGCTTAAATAAAGATATTATAAAAATAAACTTGTGCTGGGATAACGATGTCATTTGAATCTAGATGTGTGAAGTGGAAAATAAGAAATAAACACAAAAGGACAGAGTGTAGCAAGAATAAGATGGTTATGTTGTGTCAGCCAAGAAAACTTGTCCTGTTACTTTACAATAGAAGGTTACATAGTCTTTCTGTATTTTTCCTCCATTGCTTTTTGGGGATGAACCTGTGGCAGTAAGATGATGGGAAATATGTTCAAGGTTCTTAATTAGAAATGACCACAGCTCAACTATAGAATAAGGAGAAGGTGAGAGCCTTGGTTTAAAACACATTTAGAAAGAATTTTTTTAGAATTAAATTTCCTTAAAATACAGATTTAAAAATTTTTTGATAGTTGAGTTTCAGTCATACAGGGCATTTGGGAATACATAGAATTAGGGTAGATAGGAAAGTGTTTACAATTATGTCAAAGTCTCTTGTGTGTAGGCTTATTAGGAAGATAATTATGAGGAGTTGATCTTTTTAAGGTACAGTTTAGATATAGGGGCACAGTTAAATTTTAATCTTATTTGTTGACACAGATACAATGGAGCAGCATGACTTGTGCAACCTTAATCAAAGTTTCAATAATATATCAGTTACTACTGTTCCTTAACCTCTTCAAGCCAATGACATGTAAGAACGTGTCCTTTTTATTTACTGTGATGATAAATTCTCTTCTTTGTGTTATCAGGGACCTCAATGGGAAGATATAGTGATGAGAAGACACAAGAATAATTTATTCACTGAGAATTGAAATTAGACAATATTTCATTTACTCTCACTTTCATGTCTGGTTACAAGGCTGAGAAAAGCTATAGGTTGATTCCCTCTATTAGTGGCAAAACCTGCAAAACTTACTGCAGGAAAACCTCTTACTCGAGACTTCAAGTTCAAATCTTTCTTTCTTTTTTTTTTTTTTTTTGGTTTTTGGGTCACACCCGGCGGTGTCAGGGGTTACTCCTGGCTGTCTGCTCAGAAATAGCTCCTGGCAGGCACAGGGGACCATATGGGACACCAGGATTCGAACCAATCACCTTTGGTCCTGGATCGGCTGCTTGCAAGGCAAATGCCGCTGTGCTATCTCTCCGGGCCCAAGTTCAAATCTTTCAAAGAGGAAGGTGATATGCTTTCTTATATGGCTTTAAAAATTGTGCACCATTATTTGTCATATTTTATTAGTTGCAATTGAATAAAACGTTCATTTTGATTCTAAAGGAAGAGACCAATACTAATTTTCTCCACTAAAAAGAATATAATAATTGCATAATATAAAAAGCATATGTCATGGAAGACTTTGTGACTATCTTTGTAAAATAAAATTAGTCATAGACAATAAAACTAAATTTCAGGATAGTATTTATTAGAGAGGCCATTGTTATATACTCAGGGTGAGAAAATAGTATACACAATGATCTAAAGGGAGAAAGAAAACATAATGTAACTAGCAAAACTGACCATATAGAAACAGCAAATTGAAATAGCAAATATTTGTCTGCATGATAACAAGAAAGTTATTTTTATATAACTGCAGTATAATTTTTTAATTTTTTATTGTCACCATTTTAAATTACAATGGTTGGACTTCAAATTGGATTTCATAGTTGTATTACAAGCATAGTGACAGTAAAATAGAGCCATTTCCATCACCAGTGTTGACCTCCCTCCACCAAAGCTGCCACTGTGCATTCCATGCTTCCTGGCCTGACAGTGTAACATGCCCATTTTAGGTTTAGATTGTTATAGTTTGGGTCTCTTGATTCTATTGTCAATGACTTTAGCTTGGCTATTTAGTTCTATCCTTTTTTAAAATCTCCATCAATGCAACTGAGACCACTTAGCCTTGGCCCCATCCTTTCATATTTGTGTTTCCCTCCTCCATTCTTTCCTTCTTCTTGCTATACTCTGGGGCAAGGGTATTTGAGACAACTCCCATTTGGGTCATTGCATTTTTTAATGCAGTTATAAATACCAAAACTGATATCAACTAAGTTAGAAGAGAATATGATTGGAGTAGAATAAATTAATAAGTTTACTTATATTATTCTATCTAAAATCACCTAGATCTTATTGTGTGTGTTTGACATCAAGTAAATTGTACACACTGAGATTGACTCTTGTCACTATATTTGAGTTGTAGGAAAATAATTGTTTGAAATAAAAAAACTATTTTTCACATGAAATTAATAAAATATAGTCTTAGTTACTTTTTATTTAATCAGATTTTCTCTAAGAATCAATGGCATATTATGTAATGCTTTGTGATTGGCTTCTTCTACTTAAGAAGTATAAGTTAGTATAAGTATAAGTATAAGAAGTGAGTATAGAAATAACCTTCCAGAGTCTGAAAAGCAAATTTGGCACCTCAGCCATGTCAGTGTTGAACTTAAGCTACATGTAGAAATTGCGGTGAAAATCTATTATAAAGGAAGGACAGCTGGAGGTCACAAAAGAAGCTTTAGCTATGGTTTTAAAAATCAGAAAATTCATCTAATTCAAGAAGAACTAGATACTTCAAATAGAAATTCCAGCAATCTCAAGTCATCTACCACCTCATTTATTTGCATCTGTTCATACATAATGAAAATACTGCTTTTTGTTATGAAAGTAAAATTTCTCCCCTAAAGAGCTGACCATTTTTGTAAACATATGTTTACTTTTATTATTCAGAAAGGATAAATGAGAACTGCACATAAATTTCAGCAGAGTAGAAAAGTCTTGTTTTTTCATTGTCTTGTTTATAAGAAATTTAGTTATTTTCATGTAAAAAATACTAAATGGTATGAGAATTTGTGCAAAGAGACAATACTTATATGTGAAATTAATTAGCATATTTTAATATATATATGTTATAATATATGCACATGAACTCATAAACTTTCAAATTTTGATTTAATAAGAAATTATTGAGTGTCTCCTAGGTGCAAAGCAATATTTTTTCCCTGAGAATATGGCAAATATGAGAGAAATTCAAGATTCTTCACTAAAATTGAAAGATGTAGCTCAGCTACAAGAGCAGTTTAAATAAGGATTATTTTGCATAATTTTTCAGGAAATAATGTTTTATTTTCTAAGTCATTATCAATTTGTAAGACCATTTTACAGCTTTCCTTAGTTGCTGAAATCTTAGGTACACAGGAACTCATTTTAGTCAGCAGACTTATTCATTCAATCATTCAGTATTTTTTTTAGGGGAGAGAACAGTATCCCAGTAGCACAAATTATTTGTCAAGTTTCCCACATTTGGGGAAATAGAAGGAATCAGTAGATCTTGAGTACAATGGATGAGCCTCGCTGTGGGGAAACCATCTTTGGGATCATATCTCCCCTGTCAGGTTAGCATCATTCATTTAGTTTTGTGGTGTGGAGAATCAAACCTAGAGTCTCACATATGAGAAGTCTAAGCTTTGTCACTGAGTCATATCTTGGACACAAATACAAGTTTTGAATATACATAAAAATATTTGTTATGACTTATAAATTATTTCACTTTTCAGCTTAGTTAGCATCTTATCAAACAGTAGAAAGCTCTCTATGCTAAGGAACTTGAGAAATTGCAATAAGAAAGTGTACTTGAGGATAACTTGTCTTTAATAATTCATAGAAATAAACATTTTAATAAAAATATTTCCAAGTTTAGGTTTACTTTGGTCTTCAGTCCTATAATTAAATAGATTTATGGCATATTTATAAAGCATTACTTATGCATATTTATTATAACATGTATCTGTGCTTCTGTTTGGTTTGGGTTATAATTATTTTCTTTTGATAAAAATATAATTTATGTTTGTCAAAGGTTGCAATATATATGTATTTAAGGAATTATTTTGTGTTATTAGTAAGCAAAGAAGTAGTTTTCTCACTATATACATGCTTAAAACAGCATGTCAAAAACTAGACTTAGCCTTCCCTCCAAAATTCTTTCTTTTGTTTTATTAGTGACACCAGCACATTCAGTTACATAAACCACTAAAAAAAAAAAACTAAAAATGTATTGTTAATAATCCCTCCACCTTTCATCCCCTTGCACCTTTATTTTACTCCAGATTTCTTGAGTCTATATCCAGTAATTAATTTGTAACACAAAATACCTCATCTCACTTGCTACTATCTTAGTTTAGATCTTAACTTCTTCTTGTTTTTATTTCTGTAATTGTCTCCTGAAAGATCTCCCTAACTTTCAACTTCCTCTGTAATTTAAGAGAAATAGACAGGTATGTACAAATAAAAAATGGATTATTTATGAATAATTATTTTCAATGGTTCCCATAGCCTTTATAAAGTATAAACTTCTACATTTGGCAAAGAAGTCAGTTTATAATTGGGTCCATATTTTTCTTTCTAGCTTTATCTATCATACACCCCTACTGTAAGTTTCAGACTAATACAGTTTGTAGACTTCTTTCTATTAAAGGAAATGAATGTGATCTCTGGACATTATTTTGTTACTTTTTTCTCTCTTATGACTACTCTTCCCCTTTGCTATCTCTAAAATTTATTGAATGTTTAAAGATTTACTTGGTTTCAAGTCTAAATTAGTTCAAGTATGAATTATTTTATTCCATTTGATGTTCTGCTCCACAAATTATTCCATATTTTTAAATCTAATGCTCATAAATACTTTCTCAAAATATTAATTTTTGTAATGATTATTACTTTCAAAGTTTCAAATTGTTACTTTGCTTTGAAAAGTCCCTCAAGCCCTTTCAGCAGACATCCCTGGAAACTAAATTTTGTAGACTTGAGAGTTCTTATATCCCTGAAAACAGAGTAGGATTTAGCCCTGAGAAAAAATAAGTGTGGCCTCTTCCCAAAAAATGATTGCTTATTTGTTGACATACCTTTATATCTGATCTTGGCACATGTAGTAATGATTTATATAATCATAACAAATATTAAAACTTAGCTCAACTCTATTATTTAAATGTGTTTATGAGAGCATTTTTAGTTTCTTCTAAATCTAATAGCAGAAGAATAGTTTTTTTTTTTCAAGAATTATCACTGAGGGGCCGGAGTGTTGGCACAAATGGTAGGGCATTTGCCTTGCATATGCTAACCTAGGACAGATCACGATTCAACCCCCAGCATCCCATATGGTTCCCCAAGTCAGGAGCAATTTCTGAGTGCATAGCCAGGAGTAACCCTTGAGTGTCATGATGTGTGTCCCAAAAAACAACAAAAAAAAATCATCACTGAGGAATTAGTCATTATATTTGTGTATGTGTATGTATGTTTGCATGACATGAACATGCTCATGTATGAAGCATTGATTTCTGGTTTTTCTTTTCTTTTATTGAAATAATTGTTATTTACAAAGTACTTCATAGTTAAGTTTAAGACATACAATGAATAAGGGCCAATCTCACCACCAAGTGTCAATCACCCCCCAACAATGTTCCCCAGGTGCATCTATTCCCCCTCCCTTGCTCCCCAGCCCGCCAGTACAACATGCTCATTTTAAGTTTAGATTGTGAAAATTTGGGTCTCTTGATGCCATTGTTTTCTGCCTATGGCTTCCATATTTAGTTCTGTCCTCTTTTAACACCTCCAAAATATATGAGATCACTTGACCCCTGACCCACATACCTTTGTATTTGTTTTTCTCCTCCAATCAATTTATTTTCTTCTTTTTTTAATCAAATTAAGATGATGACAATTTCTACATCTCTACTCATATAATCCCTATATTAAAATTTATTGAATTATCCATGACTGCGTGATTTCCTGCCACATTCTTCCCAATTTTCTTCCAACTTGTATCTTAACATTCTTCAACTCCTACTCCTGTAAGAAACATCAGCAATACTCAAAAAGTCTGTGTAAGTATGAGGATGGTGGTCTTTTCCCTGATAATAACCTTTTATTTTCTCTAAAATAAGGTTTTCTTTTGATTATTAAGTCTTATTTTAAAATGAATAACAGTTTTACATTTTCATTTTGCTTTAAAAAAGTTTTCACTTGATTTCTATTTTCCTGTGACTTTTCTCATTCTTGAATTTGTTCACAAATCACATAGAAGTGCTTTGTGGTTTAGCATATATGTTTATCTAAAATATATTTATTAAGTATTTTCCATTTATCAAACACTGGGAATAAATAAAAACACAAATAATAAAGGAAATATAGACTCTTCCCCACACTCAAGCCCCTGGAATTGTACTCCAGAGGGTCGTAGAAAAAAATAAGACAATAGCTTTTTGGAAAACAGTGACAACTTAAGGTCTTATTATTTCTTTTCAATAGAGAAAAGTCTATTATAATACTATTGATGAAAATGAGATTATTTAGGGAGAAAATATTCATGATGTGGTAGATATGAGAAAGAATTCTTAGAGTAATATTTTTGAAAAGACAGGCAGAGGTGAAAAACAGTGCACACTTTGGAGCTAGCTTTATAATAGTAAGTGTGGGAAGAGAGCATTTGAGTGCAACTATTGTTATATAAATTGTTATTGAAGTGATAAATCAAAAAATTCTTCCTGTTTGTATTACATTTTAAAAATTTCCCTTTTATTTTTATGAATAAACTACAGAGCTTCTGGAACTGAATTTCTACGCCCCAGGTTCTGACACCACCTATGCTTTTACTCGCCATTCAAGGTTGCAGTCCAGAAAGTCACCAGTCCTGACAACCCTCTGTCCTATCATCCCAGGTTTGTCATATAGGGATTAGACAGGATTCCTGGAGGTGAATCTCTATGCCCTGGACTCTCCACACCACCTTTGCCACTACTCCACTTTCAAGGTTCTAGGCTTGATAGTCACTAATACAATCTTCTGCTCTCTTCAAAACTGCACATATTCTAACATGTCCATGCAAAGATTTCAATTTACATCTTATATTTCTAGGAGGAAAGACCTAACTCTTCTTTCTCTCTAATATTATACGTGGAGGGGACCTGTTGATTTTGCATGCTTTTCTTCTCTTCTGTCTCCTGAAGCTCTCCTGAAAGGGCCAGGAAAGGCCCAGCAAAAACTCTCTTCTAGAGGCTCCAGAAGAGTAGGACTCCCCCACTTCACTTCACAGCTGCACAGTCTTTCTAACTAATAAACCCCATCATAACACGCAGAAAAAAAATCACACTACAAGTGTGACAATGAAAAAACCTCTCAGGCAAATACCATGCACAGAAAATATAGATGATAGCTCTGATGACCCAAAAATACCAACCATCTGATTAATTTCTCAGATAAGGAGTTTAGAATTGAAATAGGGAGGATTCTCATGAAAATTAAACAAAACATAGTTCTAATCGAACAGAACACAAAAATAGAAATTAGAAAACTCCAAACTGAAATAACAGATCTGAAAAACACAGTAGCTGAACTGAAAACCTCAATGGAAAGCCTCTCCAACACGGTAACAGCAGCCAAGGATAGATTCAGTGTACTGGAAGATGAAATGCAGAACAACTTCATACAGCAAAAAGATTAAAAAAGAACCTTAAGGTAAATGATCAGACAATGGAAAATGTACTCAAGAAATGTGAACAGATGGAAATAGAAATCTTTGATAAACTCAACAGAAACAATATGAGAATCATTGGAATCCCAGAGGCCCAGGAAGAAGATCCCCAGGAAGAATTAACTGTCAAAGACATCATCACAGAAAAACTCCCAGAGCTAAAGACTGTATGCAATTTAGTAGTATACATATACAACCTCATAACTCTGTTAATTAAACTGAGTAATAGTCTACAGTTATTTTAAAATTTTTTTTAGATACCGAACCCTGCATGGTTAGGAACATAATCTGAAAGACAGATGTATTAATAGACACCTTCGGTGTAATCAATACAAAGATCACATACTTTAGTAACAGAGAACCTGATACTCCACCATTCCAGCCCAAAAAATGTGAAGAACAATGGGGAATTATAGAGGCCAACTCCAGTTTTGGGTAGGGAAGGAAACCTATAAATATCTTCAAGTCCATCAAAACACACAAACCTGTTCAATGTGGACCTAAAATCAAGACTTTATGCTTAGCAACAAAAATAAAGCCAAATTAAGCAATCAATAGATGAGCAATTCAACCAACTCAAAGCAGATCTTTTTCAGAAGGTGATAGAATCCATAAAAATGTAATTGAAGGAACTAAAAAGCATGTTAGCAAGCCAGAGTAGCAGAAATAAACAGTCAATAGACTATAGATGAATTTGAAGACAAATCACAAACCAGCACTGATTAAGGAGTAAAAAGGAAAAATGAAAGTATGAAAGAAAATGTAAGGTGCATTAAGAGCAAAGACAAGAGAAACAATCACCAAATACAAGAAGGGCAGGAAAAAGAAAAAGGGAAGAACAAATGTTGGGAGAGATAATAGCTGAGAACTTACTCTGGAAAGAGACAGAAGCACACATGTAAGAGGTGAAAAGAGTGCCAAACAAAATAAATCCAAACATAACAAGACCAAGATATATAGTAATCTAAATGACAAAAATAAGACACACACACACATATAAAACACACACTAAAAAAGAGAGATGGACTGCTTAAAGCAGTAAGGGAGAAAAAAAAATTTAAATATAAAGGAAAGAACACAAGAATTAGCTCACATTAGATCTAAGATCAATTAGATCACATTACATCTAAGAACATATTAGATCTTCCATAAAAAACTGTCCAGGCATTAAAAAATAGAACAGCATATTCAAATTACTGAATGAAAGACATTTTCAACCTCGAGTTCCCTACACAGACATATCATTTATCTGGGAGGAAGGAACAAAAACATTCTCAGGAAAAAAATGGCAAAATTTGTGATAGCAAACAGACTTCAAATTAACTACATGGTTACTGATGTAAATCAAATAATTAATTTTAACAGTAACAATCCTATGCAACAATCCTATGCATAAAAGTCCTGAAGTTAGGGTAAAAGGTTGGATTAGGAAATAAATCTCAACCATTTTCTTCTTATTTAAAATCTAAATTTATTTATATAACTATATTAGTATAATAATATTATTATAATATAAGTATATGAATATTATTTACATAAATTATATTAATTTTAATATAATTAAAATATTTACCATAAGTAATATTAATATACTCATATTGAGTAATGTTTATACATATTAAGTATTGTTCATGCTTATACTCAAATACTTATTATCGTACTTATAATTATTATAAGGCTTTAACCTAGTTAAATTTTTTTTTTTTTTGGTTTTTCAGGCACACCCTTCTGATGCTCAGAGGTTACTCCTGGCTAAGCGCTCAGAAATTGCCCCTGGCTTGGGGGGACCATATGGGACACCAGGGGATCAAACCGCGGTCCTTCCTTGGCTAGCGCTTGCAAGGCAGACACCTTACCTCTAGCGCCACCTCGCCGTCCCCAACCTAGTTAATTTCTAAATAAACCTAGTTTATTCTTATGGCATAGAGTTTTATTTATTGAAAATAATGAAATATATTTAGCTTTCAGTGTCTAAGCGACAATGTGTGGTGAAGATAATGTCATGAAACTTTTAATCAGGAAGAGAGATTTAAGAAACATTAATGATATTAAGCTGGACAGATGCGCCCTCCTTGTAAAATTTTCTTAGTTGGAGATTGAGAAAAGAATTATTTGTATCACCTAAGAAGACAAAAAGGAAGCAATGTTTATACTGTAGATGAAGATTTCAATTAATATACAAAAAGAATAGATTTGTCAGGCATGTTTTTGAGGATATAGGAATTATTAAGCAAGTATGTATATTTGTACATTGACAATATGCTGGTGACAAGTAAGACAATGTACATGAGTGTTAGCAGAATGCCTGGACTAGATGTGGCTTAAACATTTGAGTCTTGTCATTCTAGTCAAATACAAGCTTTATATTGTTTAGAAAGCATCTAAAATTTTTCAAGAGAGAATAGTTTTCTCTATTTAGAGCTCTTGATCATGTATGTGTTCTTTCTATACATACATTCTTGTATAACCCACAGAGAGACATAAATTAAAATGACTTTGGCGTAAGATAAGAGAAAATACAGATAAAATGTCTTAATTTATTATTTATTAAGTCAAACAACAAAAGGTTTTATAGTAGGGCAACTTCATGCTTTTTTAATTAAGGTCAATGAAACCACTAAGGCCATAGCTGCTCATTTTTCTGATTTGCAGTGTTCAGCATTTTGAATTTTTATTAGACTGGTTTTCTTATTAATTAAAGGTAATTCATACAATTGCTGCACCACACCCAGATAATCTAAACCAATAAAATTGCATTTTTATTCATGTGTGAAATTTTTTTTCCAGTTCTTCTATTGAATTTTCTAAAGTTTTTTTTTTAATTTAAACACTGACGTCAAGGTTGTTCATAATACATTATTTTTAAATCACAGATAAAGTTCATGATTGGGTTGCAGTGATACGATATACAATTATATTAGTCATTATATTTATGCAAATGTCTTCTTTTTTAAAATAATTTTTATTGAGACCCATGTGAATCACAAGTCTTTCACAGTTATATTTAAGGTTCATAGTGACAGTGAATTAGGGCAATTCCCCATCACTAGTCTTGACCTCTCTTCGCCCTTTTTCCCAGCATGTATCACATGCAAACGTCTTCTATAAAAGTAAGAGTTTTACATTTTTTTGTGTTACTCCCAGTTGTGCTTTGAGGATATCCCAGCTCAGTGCTTGAAGGTGGGCTCGTAGCAGTGCTAGATTATGCATTGTCTGTGATCCTTAACTGATTACTCTGGACAAGAACTAGGTGCTGAAGGGTGATAAAGTGATATGCATCATACCCCTTCTATAACAATAGTGCAAATCACAGTGCTTAAAATGGATGGAAAGAAAGAGAGAGAAAGAGAGATATAGATAAATTACCTGCCCCCAAAGGCTGAGGGAGAGTAGGAGGAAAATTGGATGGTGGGAAAATTGCGTTGGTGAAGGGTGTTGCATATTGTATGACTAAAACTCAATCATGAGCAATTTGTAACAATGGTGTTCAAATAAAATAATAAAAACAAAAAACAAAAGCATGGTTGATAATTTATCTGAAACTTTTCCTTTACTTATTCATAAATCCCTGGATTCTGCCTGCACATTTTCAAGCAAGACCATTATAAAACTAGATTTCTGACTTGCTCCTGGAATCCAATGAATTGAAATCACTCTTAGATACCTATAAATAAAGGATATTATAGAGATAATATAAGTAAATAGGTTGTGGTAGATAGATGAGCTAAAGGATAATAGAAAATATTTTCACATTGGCTCTCACTCCAGAATAAAAATACAGATACTGCCTGTCTTTATATGCCTCATCATATCCATTAACATTTTTCTGTGGTCCTTTTTGTTTTCCATTTTTGTAACTTTATTTAATTATACAGTATTAAGGTGTACTGGGAGTACACCTGCCTTAAATATGATCGCTTATTTTTATGGCTTTTATTTTTATGAAATAGAGTTGAGTTAATAAAAAGGTTTTATTGGTTAAACTGGGTTTCCTTTCTCTTTCTCTGTCTTTAGATTTCTTGTCTCTCTCACAAACACACACTACCCCATCATTTGTCTATTAAAGTTCAAATCCAAAATCTTAAAATGTGATTTAATTTGATGAAAGAGAAAATGATCTGTCATGATGTAATTAGCTAAGATGAGGGCATTAGGTTGGATCCTGGAACATAGTTTTCTTACGAAAAAAGTGCTTTGTAAGAGGAATAAACACAAAAAGTGAAAACTATGTACAGACACAAAGTTGGTCAAGGTGGTTAAGTCAAAGGAGGCCTCTCTGAATAAATCATCCTGCTGACACATTTGAATTCTAGCTCCAGAAATGCAAGACTCATTCTCTGAGTCCCCCAGGCTGTAGTAACTTATGATAGCAATCTAGAATAACAAAAAACAAACTCAGAAAAATATGATTTTATTTTTTTAGTACTTATTAGTAGGGACTTCCAGAGTAGTATGTGCTAGGGGACAGAATTCTCTCTATGATATTTGACCCAGTGGTATAGGACTAACAGTTCTATACATGGACCTAACCATGTAAAGCTGCTTGGCCAGGAGGTACTGTTGACTACCAGAGTAATATCTGGGAGTGCTCAGATTTCATAAATCTATGGATTCATAGTTAGCAGTCAGAGATTTAAACTTACAGAACATTTGTTTTCTCTTCCCTATTTTGTGCTGTTTCACCAGGTCTAGCCTTTTGCTGTATAGTGCTTCATGTTGTTTTCCTCTACTTCTCTCTTTCTATTTTTGTCTATGTGTAGCTATCAAATATTTTAAAACTTGTTACTAAAATATACTTTATTTTTTAAATTATAAATTTAATAATTATAATTAATCATGATAATTAAAACTAATAATAATTATGTTACCTCTAACTAATTATATTTATATGATTAATAAGTATACAATTTAAATTATACTTAATTATTTCTAAGAATAATTACTAGTTTCAATAAAAATGAGCAACCACAAAAATGTCAGGCAGAAAAAAAACAAGCAAAGAAATCCTAAAGAAAAGCTAGTTAGGTGTGTCTGTGTAAGATTAGTTATGGGAAAAAAAGGAGAATGGAATAAGGGATGTGTGTGTTAGTGCAGTGGAAAGAACATTTGCCTTGCAAGCAGCTGACCCAAGTTTGATATCCAACATCCTGAGCCTGCTAGGATGTGCTATCTGTGCACAGCTGGATATGTCTTCACAACAAGCAGAAAATAAAAATATGTGTATGTTTATACACTGTTGTGAAATTATGATAGGCCCTATAAATTACTATAAATTATTATCTGGGATTTGTACTTTAATTGGTAGTACATTTATTCCATGTAGAATAAGTTCATATTGCATTAACTCTTAAAGCTCAGTTAAATGTGGTGCAACAGAAATAAAAATAAAAAGAAAAAACAACAACTATCTAAGTCCCTCAGAGTCTATAGAAATTTCAGGAGATGTTGGAAAACTATACAAACTTAGTGGCACAGGTTAGACTTTCTAGTTTAAATTTTATAACTTGAAAACAAGATACTCAACATAAAGAGTAGCTAATACTCAAATAGAAAGCCTGACATGTTCTTGGCTTTTGAAATAAAGGAATTTGAGATAAGTAGAGCAACTGAAAAATTAATGCAGTTCACTAATAATTAGAGACCTAAGAAGCAAGACTGGTGGAAAGGTTATTACAAATTTTGTATTTAAACTCTGCTTAAATAAACATCTGCATAGATTAAAGTATTCCAATGAAGTGTAAAAGAACTGAAGAAACTGTCCTAGAAATAACTCAGTACTTAAATTAGTTCAATTTTAGGTGCCATCTCTATGCATAGAGCAAAGTCCAGAATAGGCTGTCTGGCATTCTTAGTGTTGCAATAGTGTGTGAGAGATTCTTTACACTGTGAAAACCAAAGTCCCCTGGACCTAGGACCAAGGTGGTTCCAAACCCCTAGTAAAGTCAGAGTAAAGTATTTTTCTACTCTATGACTTTCCCATAGGCAGAGGGTGTTAACCCAAAGATAAAACCACAAAATACACCCTCTAAAGGGCAAGACCCTCCCTGTTCTGCTGAAATAGAAGAACGAGGTGGGTCTGAATGCTCCACCAGATAAGGACCCCTTGTCACAAAGCTGAGTCAGCAATGAGTTAGATTGTTTATCTTAAGAGATGATGATGTTATTTATGTGCAGATGTAAATGGGCCAATCAGGAATGAGATGAAAGATAAATTGTTTGTAAAAATCAATGAAATGCTTAAATTATTGAAGCTTGTAAATATTTGTATAATATTTGTATAAACCGGTTAGAGATTTGATCCAGGGTCCTGGTCCTATCATCCACTGGTTGGATGAGTCTTGGACTTCAGCTAGCTGAATAAACTTTCATTTTCTCTTTGCATTATCAAAAGTGGTCTTGGACTCTAAGCGCTGACTTTGGGTTGTCAACTTGAACATATATACACAGCAAGGTATGTGTAAGCAAAACCATTAAGGTTATGCCAGCACTGCAATACAAATATATGCAAAGACTGTTTTATAAGGAGTATTACCCTAAGTGTGTGCCCAAGGGTGTGAGCACCAAAACCAGTCATTTATGATCTGGTGATAGCAATAAAAGTCCTAACAAAGAGGGCCTAGAGTGATAGCAAGACAGTCAGAACATTTGTCTTGCATTGTGGCTTACTCTGGTTCTATTTCTGGTATCCCAAATGGTCCCCCAAAACCTGTCACAAGTGATTTCTGAGATCAGAGCCAGAAATAACACCTGAGCATCAATGGGTGTGATTCCCAAACAAAAACAAACATAAGAATACAGCTTGCTATGTTTTGGCCAAAGTGATAAGCTGTAGAGTAGTGAGTTTTTGTCTTGCATGTGGCCAATATTGGTTTGAGTCACAGAATCCCATATAGTTCCCTAAGCCTGCAAGGAGTGATTCGGAGCCAGGAGAAATCCTGGCTTCTAGCTGTAGCTCAAACCACCCCCCCCAAAAAAAAAACCAAACCAAAACAACAACAACAACAACAATAACAACAAAAAGAGTGCTAACAAAAGGGAGGGAGCAAGAAACTAATTGGGAAGAAGTTTAAGCTCTAGCCAACAAAAAGATTTTATAATGAGTCCAACTGAGAAAAAATTTGCAAATAACTAAAAGGCAATATATTTTTTTCTAGAGCAAGAAAACAAATCTAAGACTCAAAATAAAATATATAAAGTATCTGAGTTGCAATACAAATTTATTTAAAAACAATTATGACAATATGACTCATTCTCAAAAATCTCAACGTGCACCAACACAGGTTTGAACCAAGTATTGAGTAAAATTATATTAACCAACAATTACAACTATATTCAGTAATGGATGGAAGTATGCTAATAAATGAATATATAAGTATATTATGATATATATGTTATATTATATTACATATATGCTATATATGTTAAAAATCATTTATCAAATTTATAGTGAAAATTATAATATTTGTTATACAAAATTCTCAACACTCAAAATGAAGATATTCATGAAAAATCATAAATTTGAAAACAAATACCTTCCATACTATCCTTTTATCTTCCACTCTATAACTTTTAAGGTTTTTTATTAGTTTCAACAGGGTTTCTTTTCATTCTACAGAAATCCCTTAAACAGTTCTTCAGGGTCAAGTTATTTTTAGTAAATTCTTTTAACTGTTCTTTCATGAAAACCATTTTATTTCTACAAATCTTGCTTGCTTGAGTTTCTTCTTTTTAGATCTGATATTGTTGTTTTAAATATACTGCTGGCATGGTGTTAATTTGTTTGGTATATCCATATGTATATCAGCTTGAGGATATTCTCAGATTTTAAAATGAAAAATTTTTACCTCTCTCTTTTGCATTCAGAATTCCTATGGTCTGAGTCTCTGTCATAATAATAATTCTTTTCTAGGCTGTAGGTGAGTTCCTTTTCTTTTTTTTTTTTTTTTTTAAAAAATATGGAACGCTTCACGAATTTGCGTGTCATCTTTGCGCAGGGGCCATGCTAATCTTCTCTGTATCGTTCCAATTTTAGTATATGTGCTGCCGAAGCGAGCACGGTGAGTTCCTTTTCTACATTATGCTTTTGATTCCAGAATTTGCAGTCATGGATGTCCCGTTATGGCAGTGATATTGAGTTCTACAGGTCCGAGATGACCAGAGGATTTCATTAGTATATTGGACTTCTGTGTTTCAAATTTAATTTGGCCTAAGTTGTTCTCTCTTGTATTGTCCTCGGCTGTATCAAGGAAGATCATCAGGAAAGCACAACTGGCAGTAGAGGTCTGTTTTGGGAGTTTCACATAATTCTTTCTGTCTGTAGGAATGTGACAACAGGGCATTGGCTTGCTGCCAATAGTCAGATGTAAACTGTTGGGACAAGATCTGTTTGTACTGTAGGCACAGAAAATCTTGTGTTTTTCAGTCTAAAGCAGCTCAGCTATTAACTTGGAGTGGGTGGAGATTTTTTTAGGAATTTTCTCTCTGGGCCTGTTACTAAGGAAATTAATATCAAATATGGAACCCACCATCAAGGTTGGAAGTGGTCAGCAGGATGAAGCCTAATGTTAATATAAATGTTTATATAGGCATACTTACTCCTCTTTAAGTGCATCCCTCTTCCAACAATAAAGTTGCAGTTCTTAGAAATCCTTTATGGATTGTACATTCTTACCATGTGGTCAGTAGAGACACAATGTTAAATTCTGGGCATGTTGGACACACCTCACTGTGGCTTATCAGACATTTTGATTGACAAAACTATAAGATATTATTAAAGATGGTTACTTTTATGGGGGTCATCGCTATGGAAAGTATATGTCCAATATATAAATTAAAAAATAGAGTAGATGAAAAGAGCTTTCTAATATTTTCCTCATTGAAAAGTTATACTATGAGTTCAGGGAAAGGAATGTACAAAAAAACTCACCTTTTGTACAATTGGTTATCCTTACTAATATAGAAGAGGACTGAGATCATTTCATATATAAATTATCAGGGATCAGAAGAGGAAAAGTGTTCTGTTCTCCACGAATTGATGTTGCCCAGATTGTTATGTCAACCAGGACTTTAAGACTTTCTAATATCAAAACCAGGGAAGTCTCCTCAACCATGGAGAGGAATAAAGAGGCTGTTAGAAATGAGTATTTATTGCTAGGAATAAAATTACTTTAAAAATATAAAATGGGTTAGGTATTCACCAATTGTGAACATACATCATTCCCCCCAAAAAACACAAGAAAAAGGAAATCAGACAATTATAGTTAACTAACTTGAATCATGTTTAAAAATAGGTTTGTGTGTATGAACCCTTAATTCTTCTAGCAAACACTGACCTCAGTCACAAATTTTCCCTCTCTGGCCTGACCCACTTTATGTTAAATGTCACCATGGTTATGAAAATGAAAAACATGATTAGCATCTGTAGTGGTCACTGGACCACGGAGAAGACAAGCAGTGGTTTCAGAAGAAGAAATTGGGGGCAGAACTAATAAAAATGCAATACTAAAAGGTGGAATCTGGTTCTGAGTAATGAGGATGCGGTTTTGAAAACCATCTGATCTCCTGCAGTAGAGCTGATATAACTTTTCTTCATGGAAATAAAAGCATTTAACTATGATTGTTTTTTATCCGATGCTATTTAAAATTTTTGTGAGTGTATGAAAATTGACCTCTTCCCTTTATTTAGCTTCATTGAGATTTAATCCATCGGATTCTTTTTTTACTTTATTCATCCAACACTCTTCCCACCCATGCCACCAGTTTTTTTTAAATCTAGCATCTTTGGGACTAAATTAACTGTTTTTCTATACTTTACCACAGGAGGATGATACTTTATCCTGAATTTCAAATTTTATTATAGCTTTTACTCAAGTGTTTTATACTCAGGAATTATTTATTTTTCATGTTAGAAACATGTTGACATTCTCAAATATGTTATAAAATTGTATGGACATCCAACTTCTAAATTTGCTATGATTCTGCAATGTTGTACCTTCATTTTTAAATCTTTGTAGATTCGGTCAATAATAAATTATCCATAATATTTTAAAATAAAATATTTTTATTAATTTTTTATTTAAGACCATGATTACAAACATGATTATAGTTGGGTTATAGTCACAAACAGAACATCCCCCTTCACCAGTGCATCATTCCCACCCCTATTGCCCTCCCATCCTTCCCATCCCCTGACTGTATTTGAGACAGTCATTCTACTACAGTTATTTTTTTAAGTTCAGTAAGCTGGGTATTTTTCTTTCTTAAAGATTAAGTGTTAAATAAAATACAGTAGAAAAGCTGTGATAGTGGCAATTGCCATTGTTTGCATAGGCCCAGAAAAATATGGAAAAAACAGAAAAAAAAAATCCTTGGCCTGATTACAGGAAGGCCTCACCCCAGAAGTGTATTGGCATAAGATCTACTCTGGGCTCCAGGCATACCAGTTTGTCCAATCCCTGAGTCATTCTCCATGGTCCCTGGGAAACGTTTTTGCACTTTAGTTGTTGTTGGTGTCAGGTTCCTGTATTTAAAGATTTAAAGATTCTGGATTCTGTGCATTTCCTTCATCGAAGTCAGGATGATGTGGAGCATTCTATTTTTTCACCGCACCATTAGATGTGGAGAGACCTGCCCTGCAAGCAGGTTGTTGCTAAGTCTTCTGAGTGTTGAGTGCACTCTTTGGAGTAAGTCAATGCCAGAGCAGTGGTAGGTCTTCCATGGTGGAGGTTTGCATCCTGGTAATGTTATAGACAATTGTGGTTGTTTCCATAGATGGAATCCATTGTTCAGGGGTGTATGGACAATGCCCATTCTTCTGAAGCCTAAGCTGAATCATTATGCCAATGTTCAGGGTATAACGCCTTACTGCATTACAAAAATTTGTGTTCCTATCTCTATTAGATAAGAACTTGTCTGCATATGTATTATTTTCTCATTTTAATGTGCCTATGTAAAAGAGAAACAATGCCACAAGGTATTGTTGGTGCATCTGGGGGCCGAGGGATCAAGTCCAACATTCCCTGTAATTCGGTTCTAACATGAATTATATACAGAGATACCCTTCTGCCAGCATTGCTTATTGAACAGATCTCAAAGGGGAAAAAGGCAAACAAACAAACAAACAAACAAAAAAACAGTGGGCAAAAATTGTCACTATATGAGGATATTAAAAAAGTTATAGATGTTAAGGGAATACATCTGAGATATATAAAGAAGATACACGTGTATTATTATGTTTTATTATTTATTTATTTATTACTTATGTTATATTTATATTATAACATTATATTATATTATAATAAATATATTTATATTATTTATATATATTTATTATTATGTTTTAGTTTAGTCAGGGAGAGTGTTGTTTCTGGGACACCATTTTGGTCTGTGATTTGGCCATCTGGAGTCTGTAAACAACTCCCAGCACCCATATCAGGAAATGCCTTTGAGTGGAGGTATCTCGGAAACTGATTATGGTAGCAAGCATAGGTACCCAGTGAAGGGGGTTGGATGATAGAAGTCCATTGATAATAGATTGATAGGAACAGATTTTTGGTTTCTTCTCAGACGGAGAGTTTATTTTTTCATTTTGGGAGCTAGCTGGCAGTTAGCTTGAGAGAGGATAATAATTTGCTTAATAAGGAGCAAAGAGCTGAGGGTAAAAATGGTTACATGTGGGGTAATAGACAGTGGGGGTGAGAGTAAAGGACTAGAAATGAGCCTGTAAGGTGGTGAGGCAATGGGAAAAGGGAATAATACAACATAGACATTCTGCATATTGTAAACATAGATGAACATCTATGATATCCTATTTAACTATCTGTACTGTATAATGCAAAATGGATTAAACTACATGATATCCTATAAGTCTATATAAATTTTACATTGAGAATGGGGATTGAGAGAAGGCTGTTGGGGCAGCCAGAGGCCACAACTTCCCGTAAGCTTGGCCAAAAAGCCTACATCATGAAGATATGCCGTTCCCCATATTGCCTGCTGAAGCTTCCAGCTCCCAGAGAGGAGTTTGGATCCTTAATTATGCTGGAAGCTGGAAGTTTACCAGTCCCCTCCTCCCTCTGGTGCAGGGTGGGGAAGGCCTGGGGTCTCCTTTAAACTGCTCACCGGAACCCACCTTGCTGGCACCCTGGCAAGCAGCCAGGGTTAACCCTAGGGTTCAGGAGGAAGGAGAGGGAAGACTGTTGGGGGGGAGATCTGGGGACCACAAAAGTAAAAAAAATTATCCTCAGTGCTTATCCATCCATAAACAAAATAAGTGTAATTCTTTTTTTTTTTTTTTTTTTTGGTTTTTGGGCCACACCCGTTGACGCTCAGGGGTTACTCCTGGCTATGCGCTCAGAAGTCACTCCTGGCTTGGGGGACCATATGGGACGCGGGGGGATCGAACCTCAGTCCGTCCAAGGCTAGCGCAGGCAAGGTAGGCACCTTACCTTTAGCGCCACCGCCCGGCCCCAAAGTGTAATTCTTAGTTCTAGGAAATCTCTTATTAATTTAAAGGTTGTATCAACTCTGCTATTGGAAAAGCACTCAGGGGGATGTTACCACTCCCAATTTCTTGCCTTGCCACAAATATCTTTTTCATTTAACCTAATACAAACTTTTCTCTTTGAGTCAAAACTTGTTTGCTATTTAAAATTACAAAGCTACATTTATCAGCTGACAAGTTTTCTAAAATATTACCAACAAATTATAAGTAAATTCAGCTTCCCGTAAATGTTTCTGGCACATCATTGAGCCTGACCTTAAGGACAATCTTAAGCGATTTGAACTTTGTCTCTTGTATATTTCCTTGATAGATATGACTATTCCTTGCATCATAAATGATGAATATCGTATTTAATATTAATTGCCACAGAAAACTACTCCTAATACTTTCTGATGACTAGCATTGACTAGAGAGAAAGGGTGGCCTATGCCCAGATACAATTCATTTTCTGGAAATTTTTGTGTAAACAGGTTTTCAATTAATGTGGAATTTCAATTGATGTTGGTTTTCAATTGAGTAATCGAGAAAAATATGTTATGAGCTCTTGTCCTAATATTACAAAAAAGTATAAAAAGTGATAAAACTACTCATCAATTAAAGTACTCCCGGACACTGGAAAGAAAATAGGACATTATTCTGTCACGTTTCTCTCAAATATACTGCAGAGAAATTTTAACAGGTTCTAAAAGTAACTGGAATTGTACATTTCCCTCTTTATTCTTGGTAGAATTTCTCTATAACAAACATAAGCATTTATCACTTTTAAATATTAATTTTTTTCAGTATCTATTATTGAAATTAAGTTTAAGACCTTCTAAAATTTTTGTTTGTTTTTGTTTTGGGGCTACACCCAGTGACACTCAGGGGTTACTCCTGGCTATGCCCTTAGAAATTGCTCCTGGTTTAGGGACCGTGGGATACTGGGGGATAGAACCGTGGTCAGTCCTAGGTCAGCAGCATGTAAGGCAAATGCCCTACCTTTGCACTACTGTCCAGCACCTAAATTATTATTTTTTACATTTAGTTCAGACTACATCAATATACTTTCAAAAGGGACTTTTCAACACAGTTCAAAACTATGTGTTTGTGTGTTATGAATGTATATGTTTATAATGAACATTTTTTGTATTGTATATCCAAAGAAACGTGGCAGTAACAATTTCATTCCAAAAATGTGTGTGCAATTTGTATTTAATCAGTTACATTTTATCTGATAAAGCTAACAAAATAAGCTGTTTTAATTAAATTATACAACAAAATATTTGTAATTTCTATTGTGTTTCAATACTTTGTTTCATTTTTTTAAAATATATATTATGAACTACTTTATTTTGTTAGAGAGAGAATGAGAGTTAAAGTTAGAGAGAAATAGAAAGTGGTCAAATCAGAGTTTGTAGTCAGGGTAAACTTTAGAGTGATGTATATGTAGTACACTGACCATTATCACTAGGACAGTGGTCACGAGCCACATGCGGCTCTTTACACTTTTTAATGTGGCTCTTCTGTGTGCTGGGCGGCTGCTCCAGGAGTCAGGACTCTGCTCCTAGACTCTGTCAGTGCGCGCCCTATATGTAGCCCCGGCGGCTGGCTTCACAGAGCTCTGATCAGAACCAAGGCCAATGTTCACATTAGTGTTTGTGACTTTGTCAGTCATTGTCAGGATTTCTCAACATTGTAAGGCAAATTTTATGGAATTTAACGTAAAATTTATCGACAAATAATAACGTTCTAAAGTTTTTGTTTATTAGTTGTGTTATTTGTATCCTCCCAACCTAGTGACTGAATGTAATTGAGAGAGTCCATGGTTTCCTTCTGGTGCACTTGAAATTTGTCTTATAGTACCAGTCTACTCTTCACAAAACTAGGGTAATTAATAATGAAATTAATTTTATAATATTTCAGTTGTTTGACTACAAGATTAGAAGATATGATTCAAATGAAAACATAATAGTTGTCCTTTTTTTTATATAAACTTCGGTGATTTCCAAAATCAACGACAAATGGATGATTAACTGTTTTGGGGGTTTTGTTTTCTACAACTAAAACCAGAATTACAGAGTTAGAAATTCAATGAATTGCTAAGAAAACAAATCAAGATATAGACTATACTAAATTAGCAACAATTATTCACTCAAATATACATATCAAGAGTCAAGTAATTGTACAGAGATAGGAAACTTGCTTTGCACTCGCTTTGCTTTGCAGGTTCAATCCCAGTGCCCTATGGTGTCTAGTGAATCCTTTAGGGGTGATTTCTCAGTTTAGAGTCACAAATAAGCCTGGAACACTGCCAGTTATAGCCACAAAACAAATGAACAAACAAACAAGCTAACAAACATTATATCAAAGAATGGAACATTAAAAATGCCTGAGACGAGGCTATAGTTGATCCCGTGACAATATACTCCAAGGGCGGAGAAACCCCATATCTCTTAGGCCAAGTGAATTCCTTTTGGAATGACCCCAATACTTACTGTGCCAAGGCAGGAGGGAAAGAAACAAAACACAAAATATTATTTATCTCTTTATATATATTGTTTTTTATCTTCATTTTTATCATTATTATTATATTTACCTAGCTATTTTTGGTTGACTTCTTTGCTCCGGTGTGGTTATTGAAGCTATTGCCCTCATTTACACTTTTTTCTTTTTCTTTTTTTTTCAGGGTTTTTTTTTTAATTTTTTATTTTTAATTATGAGAACAAGGATGCAAAGAAAGAGGACAAGGTAAAGTTACAGTGGAAGGACAATCACCCATAACATAATTCTCAGAAGTCCCCTTGCTGATATCTTAACTTTGAAATTTCAGCCAAAGAACCAAAGACCATTAAGATAAATAAGACAGAATCCATGTACAATTACTTTGTCCCTCAAGTCCCCAGATTGTAACACATTATAATATTTCTTAACAGCATACAAGGCAATCTAAAGCCATAAAACTTACATAACTCCTTAAACATTACAGGCATAGTATTTTTTTACATTTCCATATACATGCATATTAGCTTAAGTTAACCTCAAATTTTAAGAGGGTTCTTTTTAAGGAGTAGAGTCAAAGGAGCACAGTAAAAATGGTGTTAGAGTGGCAATTGTTGTTTGCATAGGCCCATCAAAATATGAGGGACATGGAAAGAAATAACCTTGACCTAAATACAAAGAGAGCCGAAGTTTCCTGAAGTTTCCTGGCACAAGACCAACTCTCTAAGCTCCAGGCAAGCTAGATCGTCCAATCCAAGACATTGTGCCAACACACTTTTATTTTTCGCACAGTTTCTGTTGTTGGTATCATGTTTCTGTATTAAAGATCCTGGAATTTGCATATCCTACATTGAAGTCAGGATGTGGAGCATCCTCTCGTTTCACCTCACAATCAAAAGGCAATGCAGGGAGCCCTGTCCTGTGGTTGTTAAGTCTTCTCAGTGTTAAGGGAAGTCTCTTTTGAACAGGTCAATGTCTGAGCAGTGTAGAGTTTTACATGGTAGAGGATTACTTCCAGGTGATGTTATAGACAAGCCTGAATGTTTCGTGGATGGCTTCCCTGGTTCAGGGGTGAATGGAAAATACCCTTTCTTTTTCTTTTTTTTTTTTTTTTCGTTTTTCGGGCCACACCCTTTTGATGCTCAGGGGTTACTCCTGGCTAAGCGCTCAGAAATCGCCCCTGGCTTGGGGGGACCATATGGGACTCTGGGGGATCGAACCGCAGTCCTTTCCTTGGCTAGCGCTTTCAAGGCAGACACCTTACCTCTAGCGCCACCTCGCCAGCCCCAGGAAAATGCCCTTTCTTCTGAGGTCTGTGCCAGGTCAATGTTCAGGGTGTAAGTTCCCCTTGCACTACAAGATTTGTGTGTTCCAATCTCTATTAGATAGGATCTTATT